>NW_026057577.1:119325586-119546871 GCF_023721935.1 Panthera uncia
AAATAAATAAATAAAGAAAGAAAGAAAGAAAGAAAGAAAGAAAAAAAAAAGAAACATAGTATTTTCCTAAAGCACAGTGTTATTTTTATTTGGCGACATGATAAAATTTATTTTGACTTTGCTTTTTCTGTGCATTAATTGCTAGAAAGCTGAAGCAATATTTCTGGCTTACGTAGAAAGATGCACAGGACATTTTTTCACAAATATTATATACTAATCTTATTATCAGCATCATCTTATTCATTATCCTCTACTTCCCTGTCCCCTCAATTTCTTCACATACTTATTAGTCTGTATGAATAAACTATTATTTAATGAATATTTATAGCTGCCTCAAATCTATTTTTGGAACCATATACCATATATGTGTTATCATTGCTAATATTTATTGAGACTACTATGTGCTAAAAAATATGCTAAGCACTTTATAAGGGTTACCTCATTTAATTCTTACTACAGTCTTATAAATATTGTATTTATTCTTATATTGCAGATGAAGAAACGGAGACTCAAGAAATTGTCCAAGGCCACACAGCTGGTTAGGCCAAACAACTAGTAAACAGCTGAGCTGGGATTTGAAGCTGTTCTAACTGACTCAGAGCCTGTGTTAACAACCACATCATTATGTGCCTTTATATAAATACACCTTGTGTGTGTGTGTGTGTGTGTGTGTGTGTGTGTGTGTGTAAACAAATAACTAATTTTCTACTTAACCCAAACCTCTTTGGAACCAAGTTAGTCAGTTCATGGCTCTTTAAGCCAAGAACTATATTTGAAATTATGCCAGCTTACTTTAATTAAGGGAAGGTTCACTGTGAAAATGCCTAGGAGAATATCAGGTATATAATAGACTCCCTATCTAAATACAAAAGTTCATTCCTCCTTTAGATAAGTTCATCTTAGGGGCACTTGCGTGGCTCAGTCAGTTGAGCATCTGGCTTCGACTCACTTCATGATCTACGGTTGGTGAGTTGAATCCCCATATTGCACCACCAGGTGCTTGGGATTCTCTCTCTGCCCCTCCCCCACTTGTATGCACTGTCTCTCTTTCTCTCATTCTCTCTTTCAAAATAAATAAAGAAACTTAAAAAAATTGATCTTAAGAGAATTAGTAGCCAATGTTGCCAAACATCAGTCCTTATCTGGAATGCAAGACTCCCTATTCTTTCCCATGGGGAAAGAATATGAGTCCAACGACATCAGCCCACACCAACTCTTAGCCAAGTCATCCAACCTATCAGCCTTAGGATTCCATATGTAAAATGAAGGAAATATAAATACTCTCCTGGGCTTTTATGAGGATCAAAAAGAGCAATTACATGACATAATTTTATAAGAAATAACATTTTATCATTATTGATCAATATTATTTTGCTCTTGGGTAGAAATCATGTGATTATCTTTAAGAAGAAATGGCTTTGTATACATGGTATATATGGAGGAAATGGAGCATTTCCTGATTGGAAGGTGTTATGATATTTGCTCCAGTAATTGTGGAAATATAACAACAATGTCACTCTCTAATACCATTTTAAAGTGTCATCCATTCCAAAAGAAGCAGTTCAATGATGTCTTAGTGATCCTTGGAACTTACAAGCTAGTGATCTGGATGTGTTTCCCATTTTCTAACTCACTGCCTTTATCTACTTTTCAAGAGGTTGAACATCCAATTCAACACCACCTTGCTTTCCATGTATACACATACCAAAATATTTATCATTAATGAGTAAGGACATTTTGATGATTGCCATCATGGATAAGGATACACTCCCCCTACAAAATAAAAGTATAGTGCTAGCAACTAACATTGATGTATTTTCAATTATGTCATGTTTTATGTTATTTGTTTACATGTCTGACACCCTCAGATTAGCAAGGATTTTGGGACTTTGATCCAGTTACTTCACTATCTTTAATATGTTTCCTCATTTGTGAAATAAGGAAGTTGAATTTAAAAATACTGAAATTTCCTGCAAGCCTTGATACTCTATTACTCTATAAACTTAATTGGAACAATGTATTAGTTTTTCTGAATTAAAAAAAATACCATTCCTATTCTTCTTCAATATACTAAAGTACATTTCATCTTTGCACCAGGCTCCGTAAGGCAAAATTCTATTACATAATAGGAGATGCTCTCTTCCAGCAAAACCTGACAAAGTGTCAGAGGGAAAAAAACTAAGAAGGCCTGCTTTTCCATGTCATTTTATATTTAGACAAAATTCAATTTGAGTTCCTAAGAACACTAGATATAGCAGTGGAACAGATCATTTATTTTCTTTGTGCTTAGAGGCTCTTTTTCACACCTTTGGCCTTTCTGACTATTTAGATCATCCTTTCCAGACTGTGAAAGAGATGCCTTTTTTTTTTTTTTTTGCAAAGAGTGTGTCCCAAGGGCCACATTTTCAAGCCACATCTACCTGAAGAACATGGCACTCTCTCCACCACACTAAGCAAGCCCCTTGGTTCTAAAATCTATTATCAGCTTCAGAACCTGGGGAAAAATGATTAGTTTTTAAATGGCTGTCCTATTCACACTCCATAAGCTTCTGACATCTATTTCTCTTAGAAATGGTTCCACGCCAATGACAGGAGAAAATGAACTTCAAACTAATGTAGTCAACCCTTACACTTATAAATCTCTTTTCATATTTCAGAGTTACAGGTCCTATTAAAGTATGAAATTTGGAGACTGCTTTAACTCTTTCTTCATATAAGCAAAATTCTTAAGAAGGTAGATTGGCTGTGTATTGATTCAACAAATATTTATTGAATGTCTGATCTATGCTGAGCATTGTACTCGGTACTGGGGATGCAGAGATGAAAGAGAGCCTCCTTGAGTTTCCGAGAGGTCATACTCTAGTGAAGGATACAGGGAATTCCACAGGCATTACAATACATTGTCACACATATTGTGAGAGAGATAAGTACGGGCCAGTTGGGAAGCATACAAAAAAAGGCACTTGAACAAAAAGAGTCTTACAAGCTTCTTAAGGAAGGGAGGTCTCTGAGCCTACTTTTCCAAAATGAGTAGGTATTAGCCAGACAAAAGGAGACAGAAATAGAGTAAGACAGGCAGAGAGAGTACAAGCACAGAGGCACTGACAGGGAGAACAAAAAGAACTTGCAAGATTACAACAGCTTCAGGTTCTTTGAACACCAAATTTCAAGTTGGGAAAGATGAAGTGAGAAAAGGAGTATTCCTTCCTCAGAGGAGAGCAAAGTCATTTGAACACAGTACTACAGATTATGAATAATGAGTTAAAAATCAACTGTATCACTATTCTAGAGCTTGAATATTTTCTAATCAACTGAGATAGGAGGACCTTTGGGGATTTTAAAAGGTAAGAGTAAAAATTGAAAACTGTTCTCAGAAATAGTCACAGTGTATGAATTTAATCAAGTTCCTCATAATTTGAATGTAAATTATAGGTTTTTCCTTTAATGGTGCCAAATACTCTATTTGCTTTGGAACTCTCTGGAAATGGGACAGGATATGTACCCAGTGGCTACCAACTTGTGTGACCTTATGCCTCCTTCCCTTCACAAGAACCAACTCTCTCTCTCTCTGGCCATCTCTTGATCATTCACCCAATCCTTGGCTCCACAAATATCCTCATCTTAATAGGGTGGACAAGCTCTAATAACTTGGCTAGGCCAAAAATTAAATCATGGATTTCAAGCTGTATTACAAAGCTGTAATCATCAAGACAGTATGGTACTGGCATAAGAACAGACACTCAGATCAATGGAACAGAATAGAGAACCCAGAAATGGACCCACAAACGTATGGCCAACTAATCTTTGACAAAGCAGAAATGAATATCCAATGGAATAAAGACAGTCTCTTCAGCAAGTGGTGCTGGGAAAACTGGACAGTGACATGCAGAAGAATGAACCTGGACCACTTTCTTACACCATACACAAAAATAAACTCAAAATGGATGAAAGACCTAAACATAAGAAGCCATCAAAATCCTCGAGGAGAAAGCAGGAAAAAACCTTTTTGACCTTGGCCGCAGCAACTTCTTTCTCAACACATCTCCAGAGGCAAGGGAAACAAAAGCAAAAATGAACTACTGGGACCTCATTAAAATAAAAAGCTTCTGCACAGCAAAGGAAACAATCAGCAAAACTAAAAGGCAACCGACAGAATGGAGAAGATATTTGCAAATGACATATCAGATAAAGGGTTAGTATCCAAAATCTATAAAGAGCTCATCAAACTCAACACCCAAAAAACAAATAATCCAGTGAAGAAATGGGCAAAAGACATGAATAGACACTTCTCCAAAGAAGACATCCAGATGGCCAACCGACACAGGAAAATCTGCTCAACATCACTCATCATCAGGGAAATACAAATCAAAACCACACTGAGATACTACCTCACGCCAGTCAGAGTGGCTAATATTAACAACTCAGGCAACAACAGATGTTGGCAAGGATGCGGAGAAAGAGGATCTCTTTTGCACTGCTGGTGGGAAGGCAAACTGGTGCAGCTACTCTGAAAAACAATATGGAGGTTCCTCAAAACACTAAAAATAGAACTACCCTATGACCCAGCAATTGCACTATTAGCTATTTATCCAAGGGATACAGGTATGCTGTTTCGAAAGGACACATGCACCCCCATGTTTATAGCAGCACTATCTACAATAGCCAAAGTATAGAAAGAGCCCAAATGTCCATCAACGGATGAATGGATAAAGAAGATTTGGTGTATACAATGGAGTATTCCTCGGCAATCAAAAAGAATGAAATCTTGCCGTTTGCAACTACGTGGATGGAACTGGAAGAGTATTATGCTAAGTGAAATTAGTCAGAGAAAGACAAAAATCATATGACTTCACTCATATGAGGACTTTAAGAGACAAAACAGACGAACATAAGGGAAGGGAAGCAAAATAATATAAAAACAGGGAGGGAGACAAAACATAAGAGACTCTTAAATATGGAGAACAAACAAAGGGTTATTGGAGGGGGTGTGGAAGGGGGGATGGGCTAAATGGGTAAGGGGCATTAACGAATCTACTCCTGAAATCATTGTTGCACTATATGCTAACTAACTTGGATGTAAATTTTTAAAAAAATTAAATTAAAAACAATTAAATCAGTGATATCAAATATCAATGTTATTTCTTTTTATACAATTAAATCAGTGATATCAAATATCAATGTTATTTCTTTTTATACCTAATGTTCACAAAATTATAACTAGTGTCACACATCAAAAGGAAGTTTTTGATTTTGTAAAGTGATACATAAGTTTATATGTAACAAAATATAGATGTAAAGCAAAAATAAATAAAACAAAAAGTAATAAGTGATGACTCCACAGGTATAAAGACATATTGTAGAGCTATTATAATTAAAATAGCATCTTATTAACATAATAATATTAATGAAACTGAAAAGAAAGCTAAGATATAGATTTCAACAATATCATCAGGTCTCCCCCTGAGTCTTTTTCTCTTCTCTAGAATTAACTCATCCAGTTTGCAGTTTGCAGCTGTAAGTATCATTTACATACTGATGATTTCCAAATTTTAATTCAACTTAGGCATGATTTCTCTGTCCCAGACTTGAATATCCACTTGCCTATTGTATTAGCATTCTCCAGAGAAACAGAACCAATAGGAAATAGGTAGCTAGGTAGGTAGGTAGGTAGGTAGGTAGGTAGATAGAGATTTATTATAAGGGATTGGCTCACACTATTACGGAGTCTGAGGAGTCCTACCATCTGACATTTGAGAGCTGGCAGCCCAAGGATACAAATCCAAAGGCCTGAGAACCAGAGGAGCCAGGGGTGTAAGGCCCAGTCCAAGTCCAAAGGCTTGAGAACTAGGAGGCCTATCATGTTAATGCTGGTACAAAGTCAAAGGCCCAATACCCAGGAGTGCCGCTGTCCTAGGGCAGGAGAGGACATGTGTCCCAGTTCAAGCAGATCATAAATGTGTCCTTCCTCCATATTTTTGTTCTACTCAGTCTTCCAGTGGATTGGATGATGCCCACCTGCCCTGGTGAGGGCAATCTTCTTTACTCAGTCTATTGATTCAAATGCTAGTCTCTTCTGGAAACACCTTTATTTTTTTTTTAAGTTTATTTATTTATTTTGAGATAGAGCAAGAGTGAGAGAAAGAGAGAGAGAAAGAGAGTCCATGCATGCAGAAGGGGCAGAGAGAGAATCCCAAGCAGGCTCTGCACCATCAGTGTAGAGCCCTATGCAGGGTTCCAACCCATGAACCATGAGATCATGACCTAAGCCAAAGTTGGACACTTAACCAACGGAGCCACCCAGGAGCACCTGGAAACATCTTTAAAGACACACTCAGAAATAGTTTTACCAGCTATCTAGGCATCTCTTAGTCCAATCAAGTTGACACATAAAATTAACCATAACATCTATGTAACAACCTACTTAATTCTTTGAAACTCGATTTCTTCCCAAGCTAGTCTTCTATTCCTTCCCCTCTCAATAAATGCTACCACAATTCACAGTTCCTACAGCTAGAAACCTGAGAATTATCCTTAGCTTCTTTCTTTCCCTCACTGCTCACATCCATTTCTAGAAGAGTCCTCTTGGTTCTACCTCTAAAATAGATCTCCATCATTGCTACTATCATAGTCTAACCTAGAAAACTGTCATTGACTATTACCAAGGCCTCCTAACTGATTTCACTGCATCAACTCCTGTCCTACTCCAATTAGTTTTCCTCTCTTAGTGATTTTATTATAAAGTAAATCAGATCGGAGTTCCTGGATGGCTCAGTCAGTTAAGCTTCTGACTTCTGGTTTCGCCTCAGGTCATGATCTCACGGTTTGTGAGATTGAGTCCCACATCAAACTCTGCACTGACAGTGTGGAGTCTGCTTGGGATTCTCTCTCCCTCTCTCTCTGGCCCTCCCCTGCTCACACGTGCATGCTTTCTCTTTCTCTCTCAAAATAAATTAAAAAATAAACATTAAAAAAATTAATTCATTAAATAAAATAAAATAAACCAGATCATGTCGTTCCCAACTTAAAACTTTTTAATGGTGTCTCATTTCAAATAGACAGAATTCAGTCTTTACAATGCCCTGAAAAGTATTGCATGATTTGTCCCCACCTGAATAGCAGAAGTGCTATTAAAATATCATTGAAATAAATTGGAAATTTAATCCCATTTATCTCCTTTCTACTTCTTACATTATTGTCAAAGTATAAACTGGGCTTATAATCTTAATTAGGAATACACACACACATACACAAAACACACATCTCTCTCTTGTTGCTAGGCAGGCCCATCTCTGCTGTGTAGTTTTGCTACAAGTAAGTGACATTTTACCATGTAATGCATGCCGTGTCAATCACCCCTGGGGGAAAAAGACAGCAGAGGCCACTTCCTCAATCATTACCAAATTTCACAAACTATGTAACTTTCTCAATTATTACAAAATACAGTAATATTCTAGGGGAAACATTAGGATGCTATAAGCAAGGTTTTATTCAAAAATAAACACAAATTAAAGACATTTTCAGGTAAAAACAAAAGCTGAGAGAATTTGTTGCCAGCAGAACTGTACTACAAAAAAAGGCTAAAGCAAATCCCACACACTAAAGATAACGTTTACCAAGACACGCTCTATTTTCTTCTCAGCAACATGTTCTATTCCTTCACTGCTTCCTTCCTCCAAAGGTGAGCCCCTGGGAACGGTTTGTTTCCCCCACTCCTACTCACCTTCCACCCTCACCACCTTTCATCCTAACCCACGCAGGGTGAGCACGCTGTGATTCAGTCCTTCCATTTCCCCAAACACAGTGTCTCCGGTTCACCTCCACTTCCTGAATATTATTTAGCTTTTCCATTGCAAACTCTCAGTCACTCTAACATTGTCTTTTTAGGGTTAAATATGTATATGCTTTGCTCTTTTTAGAGACCTTGGTCATGTTTAATCTGTTGTTCAGTCAGAACCCTGTTGTGATTATTTTGTCAGGAAGGTAAATGGATAAAACTCTCCCTAATTCTTTGCTCGTCCCTAACAATAGTTTTATTTCATCATGACTGGGGACTGCAATCTTGGGTGACTTCAGGATTGCTCATCCCAATCACTTCCTCTCTGTTATGTATAGATGTTATTTCACTATTTACACTAGTTTTCAGCTATTTTTTAAAAAAATTTTTTTTATGTTTATTTATTTTTGAGACACAGAGAGACAGAGCATGAACAGGGGAGGGGCAGAGAGAGAGGGAGACACAGAATCGGAAGCAGGCTCCAGGCTCTGAGCCATCAGCCCAGAGCCTGACGCGGGGCTCGAACTCACGGACTCAGGGACCGTGAGATCATGACCTGAGCTGAAGTCGGACGCCCAACCGACTGAGCCACCCAGGGGCCCCAGTTTTCAGCTATTTTGGCTGATGTTTATATATACATTTTCAAGTTTATATATACATTTTTTCTAAATAAAAGCCCATGGTATTTTCATTTTAAATTGAGAAATATAATAATATGACCAGGAATATGTCTAGGTGTATGTTGTTTTTCATTATCTTGTTTGGGATTAAGGGAGCTTCATTAATCTGCCAAATAAAGTCTACATCCCGAAGAAATTCTTTTTCTCTTACTTGGAACTTCAGATATTCATAATAAATTCAAAAATTTCCTGAGAATATGTTATACTCCATTCATTTAATGTAAAACAATAAATAGATTCTATAGAGATGCTAATATACAGAAGTTCAAAAAGGATGGCTTATTATCTACTGATTTCATAAAAACACATCAAATAAAATTTCCATAGCAAAAGCAGGTTACAAAATATCCTAAAGCTACATGATGATTCTAAAATTAATAATTTGACCTGATAGCAATCATAATATGAAAAAATAAATATACTAACTTCTATGCAAAAGCTATCATGAGCCATAGTAAAACTGTTTGAATCATAATTATTTTTTTAATATTTATTTTTGAGAGACAGAAAGCATACAAGCGGGGCAGGGACAGAGAGAGAGGGAGACAGAGGATCTGAAGCAGGCTCTGCACTGACAGCAGAGAACTGAATGTGGGGCTTGAATTCAAGAACCATGAGATCATGACCTGAGCCAAAGTCAGATGCTTAACCAACTGAGCCACCCCAGCACCCATAAATAATTATTTTAAAAGGGAAATAAATGATAAAGAAAAAGAAAGGTCTAGTATAATACAGATGGAAAGGAACATGGATTAACATAATATTCTGCTGAAAGAGTGTGCATAACTTAATTAGATATAAGCTCTTTTGAAAACATATATCATTAAGAACCACACAACTTAAATGAGAGGAGCTCACTGGACCCTATGATTTCATTCTTCAGTTATCCTTTCCCTTATATCCCCATCTTGTAACCCTATATTAAAAGTTCTTGGCACTTATTATTCTGTCAAAGATTCCCCAGAATGTTCCTAAGGACAGAAGGGGAGAACTTTGCCTGCCCCAAACACTGGCAGAATTGAGAAGTAAGAAAAATCTATTTTGATTTCTATTAGCTATTCATTTCTGCATTAGTTGCCTTACGCTTTCCTGAAGGCACCTAGGCCTCTCATGTTCTCTCTTTCACAGCAAAGAAATATCTGCTTCCAGGAAATAATATATCCTGGGTTTACAGGCAACTCTGAATTTTAGGTCAAGAACATTTCAAATAACAAGTAAAAGAGAGGGTACATATTTTATACTCTGAAAAATTTTACCTGCATAACACAAAGAAATAACACCCAAGTGGGCCACTTCTGATTGCATAAGACTATGATCCATTGCTCTGCATATAAGATGGATAGGCTTATTATTGGATAGGAATTTTGCATTTGTTCATTTACTCTTCAAAATTTTTTTGAACAATTAGTATAAGTCAGGTTGTGTTTTGGGCATTTAGGCTATAACTGAACTGATTGATATTCATGCTATACACAACCTATCCATGGAATCGACACATTTCATTTACAGGAATATTTTTGCTCTACCTCATCACCAAATGAACTAAACACTCTTAAAATGGATATAAGCCTAAAGAGTATGGAAAAAAGAGAAGGGGACAAAAACCCAGGGAGAGGATTATCAGGTTACTGGGGCACCCTTTCAGTGGTGTAGGAATGGCAGTGCAAACCTCAGATGATCCAAAAGAGATGGCAGTCCCAGTCAGAGCTAGAAGTTAAAAGCTAACAAGTGGTGTGTGAGAGAGACTATGGGAGTAGCACTGGGTCTGAAGTTGTGGTTGACAATAGGAAGTCAGAGAGTTATAGGCAGAGTCTAAGGTATAGAGCTAGGACTGCAAAATTGCACAGAACCACCTGGACAGTAGACCTGTCTGATGCAGAGAAACGGAATTGACACTGAACAGGCCTAGAATAATCATCCAATATGCTGATGCTGGAAGAATAACCAACACATTTTGGTTAGATAGAATTTGTTAGGTATGTATCCATATACGGGTAATGCTTGCCCTAGTATCTAATTCCAGCTAATGAAGAAATGCATTGCACCAAATTCTATCATAGGTACATTAGGTCACAGTACTTACAATCCACAAACCAGAGCATATTCTAAGGTAGCAATTACAGTGGGAGGCTATAGTTTCAGTGATTATTGCAAGGATGAGTTGCCCATAGGAATTATGGAGCTTTATAATCTAGTCCAATTGTACCACAATCAGTTCTTAGTCATCTGGTAACTTCTTAAGCCAAGCATCATGCTAGACACTGACTGGGGTTCATACATGAACAAGATGAAATTTTCATCCTCATTATCTTCTTTTAAAGCAATATGGCATTAAAGTACGTGGACTTGAGATCAGCGAGATCCCAAATTTGAGTTCCATTCCTTCTGAGTTGCCATGGGCAAGTTACTTAACTATTTGATTCTTAGTTTCCTCATGTGTCAAATAAAGATAATAATGTCCAGATCACAGGGCTGTTAAAGGTCAAATACAGCAAAGCATGTAGTGCCCTAATACTTAGCAAATTCTCAATAATTGTTAGCTGCTATTATTCTTTAACTTTTTGTGAACAAGAACACACAGTTTTTGAGAACCCTATTACATGAGACTTGCTGCACATTAATTAATACCTGACGGCAATCTAGACTTCCTTCTGACACTTTTTGAAGAAATACTACTACTGAGCATTTGTGAGCTATGCTCATATTCAGGAACCTGTCAGAGCTCCTAACTGGTGAATTTGACATCATAGTTAGAAATGCCAAATGTAAAAATTAATGAAACATAAACATATGAAGGATAGGATTGTTTTTTTTTTCTTACCCAGAATACCAGTTTATTTATTTTTTTAATATACTTTATTGTCAAGTTGGCTAACATACAGTGTATACAGTGTGCTCATGGTTTTGGGAGTAGATTCCCATGATTCATCGCTTACATACAACATCCAGTACTCATCCCAACAAGTGCCCTCCTCAATGCCCATCACCCATTTTTCCCGCCCCCCCCCCATCAACATGCTAGATGCCTCTTAAAAACCCAGAAATAAGGCACAAGATGCAGAAGTGTGAAGCTTCTGGGTATAGAGCCACAGAAGGGAAGCAAAAAGATGCAGAGAAAAGTCCAAATGGGAGATACATCAGGTTAACTTCTCTGTCATTTGACAAGAGTCCAGGAGTGAAGGATAAGGCTGTCAGTGAAGGTGTAGGAGTGAAGGATAAGGCTGCTAGTGAGGGTGTACCACTAGAGCAAAAAAAAAAAAAAAAAATTAGAGCAAAAAAAAAAAAAAAGCAGGGTGGTGGTGAATCTGGGCTAGAAATACAAAATCTGGTGTTACTGTGGTTAGCGAAACTGGTGGTTTCTGTGCATTGTCAGATACAGTGGCTCATCAGCAGGGACTGACAATTCTAGTGGGAGAAAACAAGATATGAATAAAGTCCAAATTGGAACAAATAGAACTTGGCATCGTTCTGGCCAGACTGAGGTAAACTGTGTTTGTCAAAGGTATAGACTCTTTCTTAAGGTCTGAGTCTTTAGGGAGGATTCCCCCAAGAAGGAGAATGTCATGTCCAAAACAGTGCTATTTAAGAACTTCCCTGAGCACAATCTAGAATAAAGTATTAGATCAGTTTAGCTTCAGCTAAAACAGTGATAACCCAAGGTGAGAGAATGCTAACCAGTTCTATATTTATTTAAGTTGATGAGAAAAAAATCAAAATGCCTCTCCCTTATCCATTGTTACAAATATAAAAGATTTGTCCAAAAAGTTTTGATGTCTGAAACTAATCTGTGTAGCAATACAAATTAACAGAATTTAGTAATGAAAATCTAAGACAAATGTATGTCATTTTATTTCATTGAAAAGAAAGATTTAAATATTAAAATCGTACATATAAGCAAAGCTTATATATATAGCTGATTACTACTTAAAAATGAAATATATTCATATAAGTTCATATCATTCCAATATGGAATAATGTAGGAAAGCAATTAGAATGGGAAATAATCCCAGTAAAGTCAAAGGATCCTACCATATCAAGAGGGACCTTTCTCAAATAAATCACTCAACAAGTGAAATTTTGGGATTTTGGAAGCTACCAAAAAGAGGAAAAACAGAATTAATTGACATAGGAAGGGAGGTCAGGTAAATATGGACAATGTAAGTTATTTCTAAATCTTACTTCTTTAGGAACTTTATAAAAGTTCCGTTAGTCAATCAAAATAACTAAAGGGATTAACATGGCTTTAGAACCTTACTTGTGGGTCAACTTTTGCCCATCAAAACAAGAACCACTTTAAAATTACGTCTCAGGTAGCATAAAAGAAAAGATCTTTGAAACTTGTACCATGTTCCAGTAAATTTGCTTTAAATCAGAAAAAAACAACCCTTAATCTCTGAGTAGAAATGTTTCACACTGTCGGCTCAGTTTGCTCAAACAAATCTAATCTATTACAATGTATCTGCAGTGTGAGGGTCTAGGGAAAAGGGGAAGGACCTGGACATCTTTTATGCCTTTACTGATAATGGAGTCACAAAGAAGGTTTGTTTTCCATCCATTCTTATGTCTAATAATAACCAGAACTAATGTCTAAATAGCTACAGAGCCCAGGATAACAGATCAAACAAGTAGAGACCCTGTGAAAGACAAAATGCATGGGACAATTAAGCAAATGACTTTATTCAGGTTATTGCAATAGGGATAATACCCATTAATGAGAAACATCTAAGGACTCGTGGACGAAGGGCCTGCAGTTTTATTAGAGACAGGTATGAAGAAGAATGGAGATGGGTCCTACCTAAGTCATTGACAAATGATGGAGGGGAGTCTTATGTGAGGGCAGAGTAGTCCTTGGAAGGTAGTCACAACTCAGAACACAAAAAGGTAGGAACACAGGGCTCACGTGAAGTGCTCACTGTTACCCCTTTGTATTCTTTTTTTTAATTCAATTTTCAGTTGGTTTAAATAAAAGAGCTACTTTATTTTATATAATGCCATTATATCAAACATCAAAACTTTTATTTATTTAATTTGTATAATATTATATATAATTTATATAATTTATTAATATATTATGTTAATAAATATTAATAATATATAATTTATTAATATATAAATTATATAATTTATATAAATTATATAAATTTAATTTATATAATGCTATTATATCAGACATCAAAACTTTTTGGACATTATTCTTATTTACAAACTAAAGTAAATTGAAATAGTAAGTACTACTATAAGTAGTACAAATAGTAAATTTAGAAACAACTATGATGGAAATGCTTTCAAATTTATGTTAAATAACAACGCAAATAATAAGTTGTTTTGAGTTAAAAACAACTCAAATAATAAGAAAAGGAAGTTTTTTTAAAACATACATTTGAATTCTACAGTGGTTGTTTTTTGCAGATCTCTAAAACCAAAGAACTAGAATAACAAAACTAACATTTCTTTTCTGTGAATGAAGAATATACAATCCTTGAATCTGTTTCTTGCGCAGTGGTACTTTGTTTATTATTTATTATGGCAACTTTCAAAGATACACAAAGTCAACACAATAGCATAATGAACACTCATGCATCACAACCCGACCTCAGTAATTGTCACTATTCTACCATTCTTATTTCTTTATTCCCCTGGAGGTTTTTACTGAAGTATTTTAAAGCAAAAAGTAAACAACACATTATGTAACCAAAAATACTTCAGTATGAATATTTAACTGTCAATGACTTCTTTTTTAAATTTTTTTTTATTTTTTAAACAGAGAGAGAGAGAGAAAGAGAACACAAGCAGGGGAGAGGAGCAGAGAGGGAGAGAGAGAGAGAATCCCAAACAGGCTCCACACTCAATGCAGAGTCTGAGGTGGGCCTCAATCCCACCACCCTGGGATCATGACCTGAGCCAAGATCAAGAGTCAGACACTCAACCAACTGAGCCACCCAGGTGCTCCTCAAATGAGTTTATTTGTTTAATAAACTTTTGGTTCAAATTAAATCCTATTAGGGTTGTGAATATATTAAATCCATTCTTCAGATGGATCAAAGTTCCTGAGCACAGGTGGACCTCTTGGAGTTCCATCTATTTGGTCTCACTAGTTCTCAGCATCCAATATGATCCCTAAGGAACAACCTTCAAATTCTAGGTCTATCCGCAGAAAAAAATTATGACAATCCAATGGACTATGTTTCTAAAATACCTTCCTTAATTGGACATAAAGGGACTAAACAGAAAGAGATGCTCAAAGCCTAACTTATGAAGTCCACATCACTTCTAGAGTGCTGTCTTGGGGTAAAAGCAGACCTTCTTCCTCCAAGATAATTTTCAACCCTCAACCTCCATTTCAATTATTGATGTGTAAATCATTAGATATTCACTATTTCCCATGGAGAAATTTATTCTTTCCAAATGTAGGATCTTTTAGGTTTATTCTTTCACCTTGGACCTCAAAATCACTTCCAACTTCCAGACATTATCCGGTTCTAAAGGAATAAATGTACGTACTTTATAATTGTTTTAATGTTTGTTTGTTTGTTTGTTTGAGAAAGAGACACAGAGAGAGACAGAGTGTGAGTGGGTGAGGGGCAGAGAGAGAGAGGTAGGCACAAAACCTGAAGCAGGCTCCAGGCTCTGAGCTGTCAGTACAGAGCCCAACACAGGGCTAGAACCCGTGACTGTGAGATCATGACCTAAGCTGAAGTCAGACATTTAACTGACTGAGTCACCCAGGTGCCCCAAATAAATGTACATCTTGAGGATGGTGGTGTAGCGAGAGCATATTAGGGGGTCTTCAGCACAGGCTTTCTTCTTGAAGCAAGGAGAAGTTTGCAACAGAAGACAAAAATGAGAAGGAAGGAAGAGAGCAAACATAAATTACAAGTCCTTCATAGTGTTAGCCAAGGAATGTCCATATCTAGGTACTGGATTAATTGTCCAAACCCTTACAGAAGATCACACTGTTTCTATCACAGAGATATTTCAAGATCTGTGAGGCAAGCACATCAAATAAGTACACTGTCCCTTTTCTAGGATTCACAAATTACATCTGAGAAAAATAGGAACATAGATCCCTTTTAATTTACCATCTACTCTCATCTCCTCCCTCAGCATTAGCACTTTATTTTCTGAATAATTTTTATTCCTGTTCTTTGCTTGTACATCAGTTGAGATAATACTGGCATGACTTTACATACTAGCAGGCTCATTACTAGTTCCTGGTCATTTTTGTTTGTTTTTTGTATTTTATCCATTTCCCACAGAAAGACTCTAACATCTAAATCATTCATTAGTTTTGGTAGTAAGCTAAATCTTTTCTTTTTATGTAATTTTGTGAGTTGTTTAGATGCTGACTGACTTTATTTATTAAGATGAATTGAGCATGGTAGGGGAGGCTTCTTGCTGATAGTTAATAAAGCTAAATTTTATATGTGCAAAATGATCTCAGGGTCAGGGTAGATCTTATGGTTAAAAACATTATTATTTATCCTGGATTTTAAGCAGGGAACATTGCTGGTTAACTTAGGAAACAGAACAAATATCTGGTCAACATCACCCTGATTTTGGACATTTAATGGTTTGTACATCTTGTTTGTCGAACTGAACTGGTTCACTTAACTCTAATGGCTGTTTTCAAGGTTAAATTCATTTTTAAGCCTTCAGCCATGGAAATGCAGAAAGCAAATGCTCACAGAATGGCAGCCTTCTAACATGAACATGGTGAAAACTTAGGTGCCCGTTTGACAATACAGAAAGGAAGTATAATGTTGAAGCCGGTCTGAAGATTATCTGACTTACTGATTGGGCAACAAGTATGGAGAGTTTTGGGCACTATTTGACCAAACCTATATAAGCAATAGATTGCAATATAGAGAGGCTCCAATAATCTTACTATATTGAACTAGTTTGTTTAACAATCAACTCAATAATAATCAGTATTCCAATTACAATGTTAAAACACTCAACTTTTTCAGAATTATTTCTACTCATTGAGACAGTGAAGATGGCAGCATTCAAATATAAGAAATACATTTACGTGTGCTGGGTAGGGCATTTTAGTATAACTTTTGAAATAAAGCTAAGATATTGTTACCTTAAAAGTAAAGGCCAAATGTATAAGGCCAAATGTAGAAGGAAGGTTGTAAGGGAGTTGAAGTCTTGAGATACACTCTGATAACAGAAACATTGTGCTACTTTGTAATTCATGTTTTTAACAATAGCATTGAGATATGCATTTAAGTACATAGTTCAATGCATTGTAGTATGTACACAGGGTTGTATAAGTGTTAACATAATATAAACTTAGCCCATTTTGTTCCTCCCCAAACAAACTCTATGCTCATTAGCAATAACTCCATACTCCCTCCTCCTCTTGGCTTCTGGTAACCATTAATCTGTTTTCTATCTCCATAGATATGCCTATTCTGGATAATTTACCCAAGTTAAATTACATAATATGTGGTTTTATGACTGGCTTCTTTCACTTAGCATGATGTTTTCAAGGTCCATTCACATTGTAGCATGGATCAATACTTCATTACCTTTTATTGGCAAATAATATTCCATTGTAAAGATCTAATATATTCTGGGCATTTTTTCATTAGTTTGTAAGAATTTGTGTTATTATCACTTGTGGGCCAGTAAAAATAAAGCTGCTATAAATAGCTATGAAAAACTTTGTGTACATATTTTTGTTTTGTTTTGCTTTCCACCTTTATTGAGGTATAATTGAGGTACAATTGACAAAATTGTGACAAAATCACAATGTTGTACATCTTAAATATATATAATTTTTATTATATATATTTAAGATGTACAACATTGTGATTTGTATTTAAGATGTACAACATTGTGATTTGCTATATAAATATATTGTGAAATGATTACCACAATCAAGCTAATTAACACCTTTATCATGTGACATAGTTACCACTGCATGTGTGAATATGGTGAGAACACTTACCATCACTCAGCAAATTCCAAGTATACAGTATTATTACCTATAGTCACCATGCTGTCCACTGATCTCCAGAACTTGTTGATCTTCCAGCAGAAAGTCTGTTTAATGACTCGGCTGAACTCTTTCTGTGAAGTCCATTTTCTCCAGTGTGCACAGCCTCTCTTGTCCCTACCCTACTGTCCCTAATGTTGTTTTATCTCTTATCTTGGGCGCCCAGAGGTCATCCCAAGGTCAGAGGTTGTGTTCAAGTGCCTTAGTCAGTTAGATTTTTACCCTTATGCCACTGGATGTGCTGCTATGCTGTCATAGCTCAGGTAGTTTACCTTGTTTGCCAATGTTCACCAGAGACCAGGATCTCTGATGAGTCCTCTCCGTTATCTCCTAAGAAAGAACTACACACAGACTTCCAAACTGCCAGAGATAAGTGTGATTTTAATTTTGAGCCTGACTTCTGATGAGTTGTCAGAGCTTGTTGTTCAGCCAGTGTTTGTTCACAGCTTGTGTTTAAGTGCTTTTTGCCAGGAAGGTTTCCTCCTGTTAATAGGTCTGCGGGTGGCTCTGGGAACGCTGGACTGTGCCCACCACATCATGCTCTGCTCGCTCCTGAGCTGGTGAAGCCTGGGACATGTATGTGACCTTCCCAAACCCTGAGGTTGGCAGTTGTTCTGGACTGAGTGTTTGAGGGATGATGTCCCCCCTACTCAAATTCATATGTTGAAGTTTTCCCGCAGTACTTGAGAATGTGACTGCATTTGCAGATAGGGCCTTTAAAGAGACATGGTTAAATGAGGGTGTTAGGGTGAGCCCTAATCCACCGTGACTGTTATCCTTTTGGAACAAAGAAATCTACACACAGACAGAGGGATGACCATGTCAGGACAGCAAGAAAGAGGCCCTCTGTAAGCTAAGAAGAGAGGCCTCTGAAGAAATCAAACCTACCAATACCTTGATCTTGGCCTTTTAGCTTCGAGACTATGAGAAAATAAATTTTTGTTGTTTAAGCCAGCCAGTTTGTCGTCCTTTGTTATGGTGGCCCTAGCCAGCTAATACAGCAGTGATCCCAGGAGGCTCTTTCTCCAGTTCCATCTGTTATGCCACTTGGCTCATATCATGGAACTGTCATCCTCCTCTTAATTACTCTTTACTAAGATCTTTTCTCATTCCACTGGAATCTTGATTTTACCTCCTGACAAACCCACACTGGTTTCTCTACAAATACTGGCTTCAAACTCACCGATTATATCCTTGATTTCATTTCCCATATTTATCTCATCTTACCAGTGTGCAGTATTTGACTCTGTTAACCTTTCCTCTCCTCTTTCCTGTGTTTTCTGAAATTACACTCTTCCGGTTTTCCCCCTATTTGTAGTTATCTTCAATATTGTTAGACAATTCATGTTCCTTGTCCAGGATTAACTCTTGATGTGCCTCAGAGTTTTGTGTGAGGTGCTCTTCTCTCAGTATATTCTTCTCCCTGGGGAAGCTGACCCATATGCTGACGACTCCAAAATGTATACCTCCAATCCAGACTCCTTTCCTTAATTCCAGACACATACACATAACTTTATCCTCAGCATCATCATAAGGATGTCCAGAGTTAATTCAAATTCAGCATGTTCACAACTGGCCTAACAGCCTGCCCTTATGCCTAGTTCCCCTCTTGTGTTTTTCCTAACCCTCCTTTCTCACGCTTCATCCAAACCAACTGATCTAATCTCTTTAATAACTCTCCATCCCATCCATTTCTCTCTATCTTTATCTACTATCTTAGTTTAGGCTACCAACATTTATAATAGGAATGACTGTTATAATCTCTGAGTAGGTTTTTGAGGCCCCTGGTCTAGAAATTTTCCATCCCCAACTTATTTTCTCCACTGTAGCTAGAGAAATCTTTCTAAAGTGAAAATCTAATTACATCATGCTCCTCTTAAAAACTATCATGGCTCCCCAGTGCTCTCAGAATAAAATCTATACAAGGCATTAGCTATACAGAATCGTTGTTGATTATATAATTTCCAACATCCATCTTGTCTCTCTTCCCACCATGTTTTATTCACGCTAAAATTATTATAATTCCCTGAACATGAAATATTCATTTTTACCTAAATAATTTTTAATCCTCAAAGTCATATGGCTTTCTAGCTCCCCAAACTTTCATCAGTGGGCTACCTCCTACTCATATTTTGGGTTATAATTTAACTGTCACTTTCTTTAGGAAGCTTACTGTGACATATTCCTCAATTCTCACTCCTACCTACAACTCGTTTAGATAGTCTCATTGACTTTGATTTTCTCTATCAAAGTCCTTTTCCAGTTCACTAGTTTGCCTTCCCCATTAATCCATACTTTTTTTTAAAGAGAATGTGACCTATTCACATATAGTATTGCCTAATAGAACAGTGACTTATACAAAATTTTTTTCTTAATTCATATTTCAGAATGAATGAATGACTCTACCACCCTAACACATAGTAATGCTCAGTAAATAGTTACTGTCCTTCAAATAAACTATGATCTGTGTGTAAATTTTTGGATGTATTACTTAGCCCATCGATGAATGTGTAAGATTTGAAGTAGAGAATTTAGTAGAACTCCATGATGTATATCCTCTACCTTCTTTTCACTATTAAGATAAGGCAACTGAAACTTATAATAGAATCATCAATGATGTTATTCCCTGTACCTAGGATACTACCACAGTGACCTTTATTGTCATCCCATGGCACTGGTAAAGACTTTACTTTTTAGCAATACAAGATAAAATAAAAACAGTAGACTCCTGCTCTCCATCTGCCCTACAATCAATTTTTAAAAATCTGAATTAAGTTACAAATCCCAATTATTTCTGTCTTTATAATATTAAATGATTTATTTAATTGTTTCCCACTTTTAACTGACTATTCAAACACCACAATGTCATACTCTTTCATGAACTATCCCTGGGGATTTTTACCATTTATTTTTTATTTAACTTCTTTTAGTGTTTATTTATTTTTGAGAGAGAGAGACAGAGTGTGAGTGGGAGAGGTTCAGAGAGAAAAGAAGACACAGAATCTGAATCAGGCTCCAGGCTCCGAGCTAGTCAGCACAGAGCCTAAGACAGAGCTCAAACCCACGAACCATGAGATCATGACCTGAGCTAAAGCTGGATGCTTGACTGATTGAGCCACCCACGAACTCCAATTTTTACCATTTATGAGAGACATACTCCACTTTAAGCCAAACCTTGATTTACACAAAGTCAGAATAACCTGAGATTCTCTACTTGCTTTAGAAGGATTTATCACATTTGTATTTGAACTATCTCCCTATCTTATTCTGAATATTACTTGATTAAGTTTGATTCATATAAAACTTTTCAGGTATATATATCCATTATATAAAACAAGACACAACTATTAACAGGCTTTCAAAATTTTTCTTGGCAACTGTCAATCAGGTTTTACATTTTCAAACTCATGTGGACACTGACTTCTAAGTTAACTGACAGCAATAAGGCTGGCAATATGATTTCTCTTAAATAATATCCACATGGTAAACAAGATCTGATTCTATGGGTTGGAGTTCTCTCAAGCTCTGAAACAAGGGGAATTCTGTGACTAATTCGAGATGGAATTACTTATCATGGCTTGGTATCCTGCTCTCCTGATCTAATATTGCCAAGGAAATCAATGAATAAAGTGTTAAAATTAAAATGGGGGGGGGGAGTTTGAATGAGGAAAGTTTGTTTAAAAGTGCCTTTCAAATTCTTAGCCCAGCTCAGAAAATAGCTTCTTTATGAAGCTCTGAAGCTTTTCAGTTTTACTTACAGTTTGATTTATATTCTCTAATTCATTGCCAAGAACTAGTATACACTCAGTGCTGTGTGTTTTTTGATGTGAAAATGCACATTAAATCAAAGAAGAAAAATAGAATCCTAAATAAATATTGTTTCATTTAAAGTTATGAAATATAGGAAGACTAGTACTACAATTTTTAAAGTTCTTTAGACTCAGGAGTTCACATTCTATCTTTTACACAGAAAATAATTAACTAGCTGGGAATGCAAACTGGTGCAGCCACTCTGGAAAACAGTATGGAGGTTCCTCAAAAAACTAAAAATAGAACTACCCTACAACCCTAAATATACTACTAGACACTTATCCAAGGGATACAGGTGTGCTGTTTCAAAGGGACACATGCATCCCCATGTTTATAGCAGCACTATCAACAATAGCCAAAGTATGGAAAGAGCACAAATGGCCATCGATGGATGAATGGATAAAGAAGATGTGATATATATATATATATATATATATATACACACACACACACACACACACACACACACACACACACACACACTGGAGTATTACTCGGCAATCAAAAAGAATGAAATCTTGCCATTTGCAACTATGTGGATGAAACCAGATGGCATTATGCTAAGTGAAATTAGTCAGTCAGAGAAAGACAAAAATCATATGACTTCACTCATATGAGGACTTTAAGAAACAAAACAGATGAACATAAAGGAAGGGAGACAAAAATAATATAAAAACAGGGAGGGGGACAAAACAGAAGAGACTCATAAATATGGAGAACAAACAGGGTTACTGGAGGGGTTGTGGGAGGGGGGATGGGCTAAATGGGTAAGGGGCATTAAGGAATCTACTCCTGAAATCATTGTTTCACTATATGCTAACTAATTTGCATGTAAATTTTAGAAAAGAAAAATGAAAGAAAAGAAAATATTTAGCTAGCGTCTTTAGTAAACAAAGTTCTTTCCTATTTTTGACTTAAAGAAAAAGATCCATCAGAAGAAATTGAGTCAATAACCAATAATTAGTTAAAAATAATGTTTTAGTTTTTGTCCTGAAGACAATTGCTGTTATCCCAGTATCTCATATCTCTGCTCCTACATGATTATCCAATGAGAATAATCCTGAAGCCCTAAGACATCCAGGTCAGCAAAAGAAAACAATTTTTGAAAATTATTTTTTTCACCGAGACCAAAGTGAAACCATATATTTTAGAAGAATTTGGAACAAATGTTACATACAAGTCTTATTACATTTATTTTTCTAAGGCATACGTCCTATTAACAACATTCATCAGCAAGTCTATGTACAGTTTCTATCTTCAAAGTAAATCCTGAGTCTGACCACTTCATACCATCTCCATAACCTCCACCCAAGACCAGGGCTGAGACAGCTAGGATACACATGTACAATTGTACTCGCCATTAACATATTGAACCATTTCTGGGCAGGTGGTATATAGCCTCTTAGCCATTGAACGGAGCCTGGCAGGTGCCCCTGCCAGCCACTCTGAGCCTTCCTCTCAAACACTCTATGACTGCCCTTGATATAGAAACTAAAGCATTAACACCGGACACAGCAGGAATCCCACCACATTTTACTCTTTGTGTCTGGTCAGTACCTATAACATATGGAACCTAGATCTGCCCTTGACCAATGCAGTACTCTCTTGCAGCAGCCTCCTTGCTACCATTCTTACCCCTACTGTCTGTTCTATGGGAAGGCAAGATGATTTTTACTATTATTATTAATGCAATCAGATCATATTGCTTTCCTCTTTAATTTCTTCAGCAGTTTCCCATTACATTTAAATAAGGTCCAAACTCCTACCTAGACTGACTTGGCCCTGGGTCATCTGGATCCTGCCTCCCTCTCTATCTTCACCTTATGCCATTCTTCTCATTCACTGTGTTCCAGCAACATAGGCATCCCTGCTTTTCTTCTGTCAAGACTTTTACACTTGCTTTTCCCTTTAAGTGTAAGTGCTGTTCCCTTGCTGTTCCACTTGCTGGGAAGACCATATCTTCAGGTTTCAATTCTTGCAGGTCTTTTCTCATATGTCACCTCCTTAGCAAGTCTGATGTGACTACAACTGTACCTAAAACAGTTACTTGCACTTCTGCTCCAGCTTGAACCTGTCCCCAGTCACCATCTTTTCCATCACCCTACTCTATTTGCTTCACAAACCTCATTCTGTTTATGTATTTAGCTGCCTTCTTACTTATTTTTTCTTTCCGACTGAAAGGTCTTTCCTCTCTGGGAGGAGGAGGATGCATGGCTTGCTTGGTGACTCTATCTGTTCCCAATATCTAGTGCAGTATATGTCCTACCATTTCCTTCTCCTATGCCTGCTCCTTCTTTCCTCTGCCATAATAACCTTCCTCCCAATGCTACCTGCCCAAAACCAGCTTCTCCACTAATGAGAAGCTCAAATGCCATCTCCTTAGGACCTTCTTTGATCATGCCATAGTATGTAATCTCTCTTTCTCACACATTGCTACCAATATTCCTCTTTCCTCTTAAGACTTTAACTGCTGTATTTTTGTTATTTGTGAATTACCTTCTCCTCTCAGTGAACCATATGCACTTTGAAAGATAAATTTTTAACCCACATGTAAGCCTTCATTTCAGTCATCAGTAAATACTCATCCAGAATGAGCTTGCCTTTCTGTTTATTAGCTGACTTCTCTCTTTAGGATAAACCTTAGTTTTAGGTCATGGGACAAAGAGAGTCTTCATAAATTTGCACTTCATGGTGAGTTAACTTTGGCTTATGGGAAGGGAGCTGTGACAATTCCCCTCAGGACACATTGCTGCTTGCTTAGGAAAACTTAAATATAGTTTATAAACTTGAAGGAAAATAAGGTAGAACAACTCCCTCAAGAGATTCTTTCCAGATGTTTTTCAAGTAAAGTTAAATCCTTATAATCATTCAATGTTCACCAGTCTCCTTGCTTAAAAGTTCATCCAACTATACAAGTCATATTTCTTTTCTAATAAAAACACTTTTAAGCCAATGAAAGTATTTACTGGCATTGGTTCACCTCAATGAGAAGTGAATATTTTAATATTTTTTAAGCAGATGATCTAACTGCAAAGTTAAATTATTTGTAATTCTCATAAATCCTGTCTTTTATCATCAAACAACTATGTTTGGAATTACAAAATTTTAGCACCAAGGAGTTCCCTAGAGTGCAGATAACAATAACTAGCATCTAACAGAACATGCCAGGTATTGTTTTAAGTGCTTTCTATGCAATAATTCATTTAATCTTGACAATAACCCTCTGAAGTAGGTACTATTAATATCATCATCCTTACGTTAAGGATGGAAAAACTGAAAGGCAGAGAAGTTAAGTAACTTATCCCATGTCACAAAGCTGGAATTTGATCCCAGCCATGTCTTGTTTGGCTTTGTATAGCAAACATATCCTTGTTGTAACCCCCTCTCCCTCACCTTCCATTAGTTTTGAGCACTGAAGTAAAATATTTGACTTCTCAGCTTCCCTTACATGTAGAGGTGGACACGTAACCCTTCTCTGGCCAGTAAGAGTAGACATGAGTTCTTGGGAAAGATTTCCCTTCACAAATAAAATAGAAAACTTCATAAAGGAAAATATTCGGCCATTTGCCTCATTTACACTGTTGCTTTCTTATTCTATTTTTAGGATACTTATTACTTTTTTTAATTTTGTTTTTAATGTTTATTTATTTATTTATTTATTTGTAAATTTTTCTTTTTTTTTTTTGTTTATTTATTTATTTATTTATTTATTTTAAATATGAAATTTACTGTCAAATTGGTTTCCATACAACACCCAGTGCTCATCCCAAAAGGTGCCCTCCTCAATACCCATCACCCACCCTGCCCTCCCTCCCACCCCCCATCAACCCTCAGTTTGTTCTCAGTTTTTAACAGTCTCTTATGCTTTGGCTCTCTCCCACTCTAACCTCTTTTTTTTTTTTTTCCTTCCCCTCCCCCATGGGTTTCTGTTATGTTTCTCAGGATCCACATAAGAGTGAAACCATATGGTATCTGTCTTTCTCTGTATGGCTTATTTCACTTAGCATCACACTCTCCAGTTCCATCCATGTTGCTACAAAAGGCCATATTTCATTTTTTCTCATTGCCACGTAGTATTCCATTGTGTATATAAACCACAATTTCTTTATCCATTCATCAGTTGATGGACATTTAGGCTCTTTCCATAATTTGGCTATTGTTGAGAGTGCTGCTATAAACATTGGGGTACAAGTGCCCCTATGCATCAGTACTCCTGTATCCCTTGGATAAATTCCTAGCAGTGCTATTGCTGGGTCATAGGGTAGGTCTATTTTTAATTTTCTGAGGAACCTCCACACTGCTTTCCAGAGCGGCTGCACCAATTTGCATTCCCACCAACAGTGCAAGAGGGTTCCTGTTTCTCCACATCCTCTCCAGCATCTATAGTCTCCTGATTTCTTCATTTTGGCCACTCTGACTGGCGTGAGGTGATATCTGAGTGTGGTTTTGATTTGTATTTCCCTGATAAGGAGCGACGTTGAACATCTTTTCATGTGCCTGTTGGCCATCCGGATGTCTTCTTTAGAGAAGTGTCTATTCATGTTTTCTGCCCATTTCTTCACTGGGTTATTTGTTTTTCGGGTGTGGAGTTTGATGAGCTCTTTATAGATTTTGGATACTAGCCCTTTGTCCGATGTGTCATTTGCAAATATCTTTTCCCATTCCGTTGGTTGCCTTTTAGTTTTGTTGGTTGTTTCCTTTGCTGTGCAGAAGCTTTTTATCTTCATAAGGTCCCAGTAATTCACTTTTGCTTTTAATTCCCTTGCCTTTGGGGATGTGCCGAGTAAGAGATTGCTACGGCTGAGGTCAGAGAGGTCTTTTCCTGCTTTCTCCTCTAAGGTTTTGATGGTTTCCTGTCTCACATTCAGGTCCTTTATCCATTTTGAGTTTATTTTTGTGAATGGTGTGAGAAAGTGGTCTAGTTTCAACCTTCTGCATGTTGCTGTCCAGTTCTCCCAGCACCATTTGTTAAAGAGACTGTCTTTTTTCCATTGGATGTTCTTTCCTGCTTTGTCAAAGATGAGTTGGCCATACGTTTGTGGGTCTAGTTCTGGGGTTTCTATTCTATTCCATTGGTCTATGTGTCTGTTTTTGTGCCAATACCATGCTGTCTTGATGATGACAGCTTTGTAGTAGAGGCTAAAGTCTGGGATTGTGATGCCTCCTGCTTTGGTCTTCTTCTTCAAAATTACTTTGGCTATTGGGGCCTTTTGTGGTTCCATATGAATTTTAGGATTGCTTGTTCTAGTTTCGAGAAGAATGCTGGTGCAATTTTGATTGGGATTGCATTGAATGTGTAGATAGCTTTGGGTAGTATTGACATTTTGACAATATTTATTCTTCCAATCCATGAGCATGGAATGTCTTTCCATTTCTTTATATCTTCTTCAATTACCTGCATAAGCTTTCTATAGTTTTCAGCATACAGATCTTTTACATCTTTGGTTAGATTTATTCCTAGGTATTTTATGCTTCTTGGTGCAATTGTGAATGGGATCAGTTTCTTCATTTGTCTTTCTGTTGCTTCATTGTTAGTGTATAAGAATGCAACTGATTTCTGCACATTGATTTTGTATCCTGCAACTTTGCTGAATTCATGTATCAGTTCTAGCAGACTTTTGGTGGAGTCTATCGGATTTTCCATGTATAATATCATGTCATCTGCAAAAAGCGAAAGCTTGACTTCATCTTTGCCAATTTTGATGCCTTTGATTTCCTTTTGTTGTCTGATTGCTGATGCTAGAACTTCCAGCACTATATTAAACAACAGCGGTGACAGTGGGCATCCCTGTCGTGTTCCTGATCTCAGGGAAAAAGCTCTCAGTTTTTCCCCGTTGAGGATGATGTTAGCTGTGGGCTTTTCATAAATGGCCTTTATGATCTTTAAGTATGTTCCTTCTATCCCGACTTTCTCAAGGGTTTTTATTAAGAAAGGGTGCTGGATTTTGTCAAAGGCCTTTTCTGCATCGATTGACAGGATCATATGGTTCTTCTCTTTTTTTTTGTTAATGTGATGTATCACGTTGATCGATTTGCGAATGTTGAACCAGCCCTGCAACCCAGGAATGAATCCCACTTGATCATGGTGAATAATTCTTTTTATATGCTGTTGAATTCGATTTGCTAGTATCTTATTAAGAATTTTTGCATCCATATTCATCAGGGATATTGGCCTGTAGTTCTCTTTTTTTACTGGGTCTCTGTCTGGTTTAGGAATCAAAGTAATACTGGCTTCATAGAATGAGTCTGGAAGTTTTTCTTCCCTTTCTATTTCTTGGAATAGCTTGAGAAGGATAGGTATTATCTCTGCTTTAAATGTCTGGTAGAACTCCCCTGGGAAGCCATCTGGTCCTGGACTCTTATTTGTTGGGAGATTTTTGATAACCGATTCAATTTCTTCGCTGGTTATGGGTCTGTTCAAGCTTTCTATTTCCTCCTGATTGAGTTTTGGAAGAGTGTGGGTGTTTAGAAATTTGTCCATTTCTTCCAGGTTGTCCAATTTGCTGGCATATAATTTTTCATAGTATTCGCTGATAATTGTTTGTATCTCTGAGGGATTGGTTGTAATCATTCCATTTTCATTCATGATTTTATCTATTTGGGTCATCTCCCTTTTCTTTTTGAGAAGCCTGGCTAGAGGTTTGTCAATTTTGTTTATTTTTTCAAAAAACCAACTCTTGGTTTCGTTGATCTGCTCTACAGTTTTTTTAGATTCTATATTGTTTATTTCTGCTCTGATCTTTATTATTTCTCTTCTTCTGCTGGGTTTAGGCTGCCTTTGCTGTTCTGCTTCTATTTCCTTTAGGTGTGCTGTTAGGTTTTGTATTTGGGATTTTTCTTGTTTCTTGAGATAGGCCTGGATTGCAATGTATTTTCCTCTCAGGACTGCCTTCGCTGCGTCCCAAAGCGTTTGGATTGTTGTATTTTCATTTTCGTTTGTTTCCATGTATATTTTAATTTCTTCTCTAATTGCCTGGTTGACCCACTCATTCGTTAGTAGGGTGTTCTTTAACCTCCATGCTTTTGGAGGTTTTCCAGACTTTTTCCTGTGGTTGATTTCAAGCTTCATAGCATTGTGGTCTGAAAGTATGCATGGTATAATTTCAATTCTTGTAAACTTATGAAGGGCTGCTTTGTGACCCAGTATATGATCTATCTTGGAGAATGTTCCGTGTGCACTCGAGAAGAAAGTATATTCTGTTGCTTTGGGATGCAGAGTTCTAAATATATCTGTCAAGTCCATCTGATCCAATGTATCATTCAGGGCCCTTGTTTCTTTATTGACTGTGTGTCTAGATGATCTATCCATTTCTGTAAGTGGGGTGTTAAAGTCCCCTGCAATGACCACATTCTTATCAATAAGTTTGCTTATGTTTATGAGTAATTGTTTTATATATCTGGGGGCTCGGGTATTTGGCGCATAGACATTTATAATAGTTAGCTCTTCCTGGTGGATAGACCCTGTGATTATTATATAATGCCCTTCTTCATCTCTTGTTACAGCCTTTAATTTAAAGTCTAGTTTGTCTGATAGAAGTATGGCTACTCCAGCTTTCTTTTGGCTTCCAGGAGCATGATAAATAGTTCTCCATCCCCTCACTCTCAATCTAAAGGTGTCCTCAGATCTAAAATGAGTCTCTTGTAGACAGCAAATAGATGGGTCTTGTTTTTTTATCCATTCTGATACCCTATGTCTTTTAGTTGGCGCATTTAATCCATTTACATTCAGTGTTATTATAGAAAGATATGGGTTTAGAGTCATTGTGATGTCTGTATGTTTTATGCTTGTAGTGATGTCTCTGGTACTTTGTCTCACAGGATCCCCCTTAGGATCTCTTGTAGGGCTGGTTTCGTGGTGACAAATTCCTTCAGTTTTTGTTTGTTTGGGAAGACCTTTATCTCTCCTTCTATTCTAAATGACAGACTTGCTGGATAAAGGATTCTCGGCTGCATATTTTTTCTGTTTAGCACACTGTAGATATCGTGCCAAGCCTTTCTGGCCTGCCAAGTTTCAAAGGAGAGATCAGTCACGAGTCTTATAGGTCTCCCTTTATAAGTGAGGGCACGTTTATCCCTTGCTGCTTTCAGAATTTTCTCTTTATCCTTGTATTTTGCCAGTTTCACTATGATATGTCGTGCAGAAGATCGATTCAAGTTACGTCTGAAGGGAGTTCTCTGTGCCTCTTGGATTTCAATGCCTTTTTCCTTCCCCAGTTCAGGGAAGTTCTCAGCTATAATTTGTTCAAGTACCCCTTCAGCACCTTTCCCTCTCTCTTCCTCCTCTGGGATACCAATTATGCGTATATTATTTCTTTTTAGTGTATCACTTAGTTCTCTAATTTTCCCCTCATACTCCTGGATTTTTTTATCTCTCTTTCTTTCAGCTTCCTCTTTCTCCATAACTTTATCTTCTAGTTCACCTATTCTCTCCTCTGCCTCTTCAAGCCGAGCCATCGTGGATTCCATTTTGTTTTGCATTTCGTTTAAAGCGTTTTTCAACTCCTCGTGACTGTTCCTTAGTCCCTCGATCTTTGTGGCAAGAGATTCTCTGCTGTCCTGTATACTGTTTTCAAGCCCAGCGATTAATTTTATGACTATTATTCTAAATTCACTTTCTGTTATATTATTTAAATCCTTTTTGATCAGTTCATTAGCTGTTGTTATTTCCTGGAGATTCTTCTGAGGGGAATTCTTCCGTTTGGTCATTTTGGAGAGTCCCTTGTGTGGTGAGGACCTGCAGTGCACTTCCCCTATGCTGTGGTGTATAACTGGAGTTAGTGGGCGGGGCCGCAGTCCGACCCGATGTCTGCCCCCAGCCCACCGCTGGGGCCACAGTCAGACTGGTGTGTGCCTTCTCTTCCCCTCTCCTAGGGGCGGGATTCACTGTGGGGTGGCGTGTCCCGTCTGGGCTACTTGCACACCGCCAGGCTTGTGTTGCTGGGGATCTGGCGTATTAGCTGGGGTGGGTAGGCAAGGTGCACGGGGGGTGGAGGGGCAGGCTTAGCTCGCTTCTCCTTAGGTGATCGACTTCAGGAGGAGCCCTGTGGCAGCGGGAGGGAGTCAGATCCGCTGCCGGAGGTTTGGCTCCGCAGAAGCACAGAGTTGGGTGTTTGCGCGGAGCGAGCAAGTTCCCTGGCAGGAACTGGTTCCCTTTGGGATTTTGGCTGGGGGATGGGCGGGGGAGATGGCGCTGGCGCCTTTGTTCCCCGCCAAGCTGAGCTCTGCCGTCCGGGGGCTCAGCAGCTCTCCCTCCCTTTGTCCTCCAGCCTTCCCGCTTTCCGCGCAGAGCTGTTAACTTATGACCTCCCAGACGCTAAGTCGCGCTTGCTGTCCGAACACAGTCTGTCCGGCCCCTCCGCTTTTGCCAGCCCGACTCGGGGGCTCTGCTTGGCGGGCGAGCCGCCCCTCCGCCCCGGCTCCCTCCCGCCAGTCCGTGGAGCGCGCACCGCCTGGCCGCCCTTCCTACCCTCTTCCGTGGGCCTCTCGTCTGCGCTTGACTCCGGAGACTCCCTTCTGCTAATCCTCTGGCGGTTTTCTGGGTTCTTTAGGCAGGTGTAGGTGGAATCTAAGTGATCGGCAGGACGCGCTGTGAGCCCCGCGTCCTCCTACGCCGCCATCTTCCGGACGAGATCCTTGTAAATTTTTCTAATGTGTATCATTTTTTGAGAGAGACAGAGACAGAGCCCAAGCTGGGGAGGAGCAGAGAGAGAGGGAGACACAGAATCCGAAGCAGGCTCCAGGCTCCAAGCTGTCAGCACAGAGCCCAATGTGGGTCTCAAACCCACGAACCAAGAGATCATGACCTGAGCCAAAGCCAGACGCTTAATCAACTGAGTCACCCAGGCGTCCCTAATACTTATTACTTATTTTTAATGGTAGTTATTCTTTCTTGGTTAGTCAATACCTAAAAAACAGTGTTAGGAAGAAAGGGGAAGTGAGGTAGGATACAAGCAGCTTAAATTCAGGTATATTGCCTCAGAAAACTCTCCTCAATTCTACTGCATACTCTGCCCTGAGACATCTCACCACTCTCTGTCCTCAGCCATCAGTGTGGCATAAACGTATATGCACTCTCCACTTCAGGGTGAGCAGGGTGGTTTACGGTGGAGAACTACATGTCACAGAATTCGTCTTTATTTCTTTGGAGGAAGAAGGTGGTTGAAGTGATTTCAGTCATTTATTTCTCAACTGACCTCTGTCAGATTGGTTGCTGCCACTCTCTTTCCTTTGTTAACCCGGTTGGTATCCTGCCTCTTTGAGTAGTTTGCAGAGTTTCTCTGTCCTGTCATTTGTGTTACTCTACAATATGGAAACTGGCCCAAGGTTTCTCATACAGCCCATGCACAGCCTCAGACTCTGCCATTCCAAGGAGGGGATTCGTGGTTAGGCTCTTCAGAGCCAAATAACAAACAATTTCCCCTCATATGTGCTGAAAGATCTGAAAAAGAAATTATCTGCAATCATTGTCCTCCCTCCTGGGTTTTGGCACACATTCTTCAACCATTTAAACTAAGGAGTCATTTTAGTTGCTAGTTTCATTAACAATGAAGAATCTTTTCTCCCCATTTGTCCTCTATTTTACCACATATAAGGAAGAAAAAGGTATTTACAACACTTTCCTTCCCCCTAATCTTTAGCAGACTTTTTTCTCTTAGGGAAAAGAGTCATATAAGTAACATACTCAGGGCTTCAATGTGTATCATTACTTTTTGACAGAGTCTTTTCCTGGTTTATTTTGATTAGCTTCTAAGAAGTCCCAGTATATACTATAATAGTAAACCTGTTCCTTACCAGCCAGACATGTTCAGAGCCCAGGATGCCAGTGATATCATAAACACAAATACTGCCTAGGGCACTGAAATCACCTCACACTTCTCAGAAACCTTACACCTGATGCTAAGATCCTGAGACTGAGAACTGAGTGCAAGAGGTTTTATCAGGGAAGCTTAATGGGAACCAGACCTGTGGATTTTAGCCAGGGTTTTCTCAACCTCACCACTATCGATATTTGGACAAAATAATTATTTGATGTGGGGGAATATCCTGTGTGTTGTACAGAGTGTAGCTGTAGGCCTGGCCTTTACCTACTTGATTCCAGTAGCAAACCTTTCCTACATCTATAATGTTCAAAAGTATCTCTAGACTTTGTCAAATGTCCACTGGGGTGTGGAGGGGTGGGAGGTGGTGGTGGTAATGTGTGTGTGCAGGCAAAATCTTTCTCAGCTGAGAAGCACTGGTTTAAGAAAGAAGGAAGTGCGATACAGTTAGAATAAAGGTCTCATTCGATTGGGTGGAAAGCACTGGAGCTAGGATGGTTCTTCAGAATTGTCCCAAATCTGCTTCAACGAATATTGGATACAGGCTGCTCCCAGTAAAGAGCTGGAAGTTTGGCAAGGCAGCTCCCTTTAGTGAACCCGAGAGGGACTCAGCAGTGAGATGTCTGCAGGGAACAGCTCCAGTAGTTGGGGAGATGAGTGCCGTAGTCCTGAAAGGTGAGCTGGTGAAACTATAGCATCCTCTACATAGGTCAAGCAGGATTCCCAGGCCTTGTCAAATACTTTTGAACATAAAATATTGAGTAAAATGTTGATATGGGACCTGATCCCCATAAGTAAAGTGAAGGTTAAATAAAATAATGTATGTAAAGTTTCTGGCATATATACTGTGCTATTTAAATTCTAGCCATAATTGTTTTGTTCACATATGTAATTTTCTAGGCCTAATTAAAATAAAACAAAGCCAAGCAGATTTATACCACACTCTTAAGTTTACCTAACCACTTTCTTTGGTTGCTTAGCAATGAAGGACAATGGGACAAAGCTACCAGTGTGACCAAATACCAAATTTACATGATTGGAATTTTAGCCCCAAGAAGTCTTTCAATAGTAGACATTGTCCTAATGTGAAAATGACAGTAAACACTCCATATCTGGCTTTGCACTCATAATGAAATACGTTCCCAGATACAAAAGCTATACTCCTTTGTAATGATAATTTACAACTGTGAGACATTTTCATCAAGTAAGAATTTTGCTTATTATTTAATAAATTTAAACTCTGATTTACTACAATGAGTCAACAAATGCAACGGAATAATGTGTTACTTTAAATATCTCGGGTTAGTGGTTAAAACAACAACAAAAACAGAGGCAACCTTCATGTGTAAATGATATTTAACAAATGAAATGACAAATGTGAAAACAATGTTTTCAGACTATTTCAAATAGAGATAAGTAGAATTCAGTGAATACACACATACATAGAGAAAGAATACATATACTTCACTCATTCTATCTCTATAGAGACCAAATTGGGAACCATCATTAGCAGTAAGTGTAGTAGTAAGAATATGAAGAATATTTGGTTAATAGATTGTCTTCATAGATAATAGATTGTTAAACTTTATTCAGTATTACAATTTGGAACTCAACCACTGAAATGAATGAGTCATTAAAATAATGTTAAGAGTAGTTTAAAAACAGCTTACTGTTTAAAAGAAAAAGCTATCAATAGCATGAATGACAATGGCTTATAAGATGGTCCATCATGAGCAAAATTTAAGGAATCAAGTTAACCATAAGTAAAAAGAGACTATCCAAACACATTTTCACACCATTAAGCTCAACTTTAACAATTAATTAAAACAGTGTTTGACATATCAAATTAACTTGAAAGTTATTAGTTTTAGAGTTTCCTTTGAAAATTTGAGTATTTTAGGAAACACTTTTAGTAAAAATAATTTTAAACTTAATCAAGATATGAAATATAATTATTTCCTGCATCTTAATGAACGCACATAGAACCCCCCAAATTTATCTAGAATTTTTTGAAACTTCTTTTAAAAGTTACTTTGTTCTTATAAGTTCTTAAAAGTTGTTCTTAAAAGTTATTCTTAAAAGTTCTAATAAGTTCTTATTTTGATTTTATTTATTTTTTTTAATCTTTTAAAAATATATTTACTTATTTTGGGAGAGAGACAGAAAGAGTGAGTGGGGGAGGGGCAGAGAGAGGGAGAGAGGGAATACCAAGCAGGCTCCATGCTAGAGCCCGATGCAGGGTTCAGTCCCACGAACCATGAGATCATGACCTGAGCCAAAATCAAGAGTCAGACCTTAACTGACTGAGTCACCCAGGTTCCCCAAATTTATTTTCGTTTAAAATAATTTTTTAATGTTTATTTATTTTTGAGAGAGAGAGACAGAATATGAGTGGGTGAGGTTCAAAGAGAAAGGGAGACACAGAATCTGAAGCAGGCTCCAGGCTGTGAGCTGTCAGCACAGAGCCAGACGAGGGGCTTGAACCTATGAACTATGAGATCATGACCTGAGCCAAAGTTGGGCGCTCAACTGAGTCCCCCAGGCACCCCTATTTTCATTTTAAAGTAGTAAAAGACTATAACCGTAAGTAGTTTATTCTAAATTTTTAAATATATATATCTTAAATAAACAAATACATATATATTTATATATATGTATATATATATGTGTGTATATATATATAAGCATTATTACAATAAAAGTAATCCAAGTCAAAACTAGAGGTTCTTAAGAATGTTTTCCTTGAAAATTAGTCTATATTTGTTACTCAATTTGAGAATTTGAGAATTTTGAAAAATTGAATTGTGTTATATTGTCAGTATTGAAGTATGTGAGAAACTTAATGCTTGTATATGCTTGTTCTCCTAGGAAACTGCTTATAACTTAAAGATTCAGTTAAAAAAAACCCACCAACTCTGTGAAGCTTTTCCTGAACTCCACACTACCACAATTCACAACAGAGTTAATCACTTACTCTGCAAGTAGCCTTTATAGCCCTTGTCACATTTCACCGTCCTTTTATCATCTTCTGATCTTCCTTCTCAGAAAGCCAGGTGTCTTAGAACACAGTCTGCAACTTATTCATCATTGAAATCACACTTCCTGGTTCAGTCGCTAGCACATGGAAAACATTCAGTAAATGTCTAGTGAACAAATAAAATAATTATTTAACTAACTGGTGGAAAGGCAAAAACAATCATTCCCATCAGCAATAAGACTCAAAAATCTGCAGCATGTGATCACTTGAAACACATCAATGCTAACATCTAGAGAGGAATGTTCATAAAACAGCCTGGCCATGTCATACTGGAGAAAAGTAAGAATGATCACTGAGGGACTTAGAGAATGTGAATCAGTCTACCAGCAAGTGTTCCCCAAACTGTCATCTCAACCTCTCATCTTGGAGGATGAATTCTTAAGGCAACTAAGAGAAGAGTATCAGAGAGCTGTGCTGAAGAAAGAACCAGTTCAAGAAAGTCACTGAGCTTTGAAGAAGGTGGTTGCCGGTGACACATCTGTTTAGGAATTATTCAAAAAGCAACAGAAGAGACATGGACCCCTTCATGTCTGTAAGTCCAATACCACGTCTGAAACTTTTATCAGCTAGAAATATAAGCTGAATTTGTACCCAATTTTCCTTTTGACCCTTGGAATTCCTCAGCAGATACTGTTATGCTTTGGTAACAAAGAACCACCAAGTCCCAGCAGCCTAAAACAACAAAAGTTTCTTTCTTTCCCACATGAATGTCCACTGGCTGGTGGTTTTGCTCTGTACCATCCTCACTCAAGACCCAGGCTAATGAAGCATCCCATCTGGAACATCACCTTGGCAGACAGAGCAAAGGAGCTCTTGAGGGTCAGGCAGCAGCAACTAAATGCTCCAGCTCAAAAGCCACATGTGTCATTTCTGCAAATGACACACATTTTCCAAAAGTCGTCAGTGGTCCCACCCAACCACAAGGTAGCAAGCAGTGCCTTCCTACCTTGTGCCCAGAAGCTGAGGAGCCAGCACAAACCACCACACCCTAAGACTAACTCGTTCCGGAGGTACGCCTTGACAGATCATCAAAATCTAGTAAAAGGGATTATCTTCTTTTCAGTTAGGAAAAACCAAAATCAAACCAAACCAAACCAAAAAATCTTCTCTCCTGTTAATTTTTTAGCCTCAAGTTTGCCTTTAAAGAAATGCACTATACTCTGTGTACAGCCATTATATGAGGCAAAAGAAAACAGACACAAAGATGGAATACTGCATGAAAACATAAAGTTCAGAAACAAGTAAACCTAACTGACAGTGATGGAACACACAAAGGTGGTTACCCTGAGGGTTTAATTCTGACCGGAAAGACTGTCTTCAAGGGGCTAGAAAGGTTCTTTCTCTGCATATACATACATAAAAGTTGATTGAACTATACTCCTAAGATTGGGTCATTAAATGCGTGTTATAACCTAAAAAAATTTTTTTCTCATATGTAGAACATAGACATTAATGGAAGCTGGGGAGAAACGAATGATTCATGTAAATCCATTTCTTAACTGGCACGTTGTTTAAAAAAATGCATCTATAAGTAAAAAAAACTATTCACCCAGAATTCATGAGAAAGTGAAAACTGAGACACTTGGGATGTTTCTATAAATTCCCTAAGCAAAACTTTTCTTAAGTGATTTCAAATCATCCTCATCTTCAATAATAAGTATATGCAGCTGATACATGTAGTCAACTCTATAGATACTCTAATGTAGTAAAAAAGGAGATGCTTCCTGGAACAGACTAATGTGAAAAGCCAGCTTGTCAGGAAGCCTTGCCAATAAGCATGAAGTTTTAAACGAAAATGTTGATCCATAGGCAGAACTAAAAAAGTACATACTGCAGAGGGGCATAAAGTAATATGGTTCTGGTTTTTACTAGTTAGTGAATGTTTAATAATTCTTCATTATTATAGGCCTTTATTCCACACACTACTTAATGAGGCCCTTGAAAATCCAGAATTTTATCTTGAGTGGTCTTTATAATTATTTAAGAAAATAAGAATTACATTTGAATATTAGATTCTCCTGGAGAAAGAAATTCCACTTATTATACAACAACTTTATAAAGAAATATGTATTATTTTAAATTAAATGTATTGTGCATATGGACAAAAGTCTAATCATGTTGACACCTTGAATAAAACTAGCTGGTCTCTTCAGATTGTTTAATAATTTACAAACAATGATCCATCTTTTTTTTTAATTTTTTAACATTTATTTATTTTTGAGAGACAGGGGTTGAGTGGGGGAGGAGAAGAGAGAAAGACACAGAATTCAAAGCAGGCTCCAGGCTCTGAGCTGTCAGCACAGAGCCTGACATGGGGCTCAAACTCACAAACCATGAGATCATGACCTGAGCTAAAGTCAGATGTTTGACCAACTGAGCCACCCAGGCACCCCAATAATGATCCATCTTAATGGTTCATTAAATTTGTTCAGATGGCTAGAGACCTCATGGAGACCTTTTCAGAATACCATAATCTTTGAACCACACTTTGAAATTTGATATTTAATTCCTTTACACAAATAAGAAACTACTTTCTTAACCAAAAAAAAAAAAAAAAAAAAAGGCGAAAAGAACATACACACATACATACATAATGTAAGGTCACAATCATTAGCTCACAACTTTTGAAAAGAAAAATAAATTATCAAATCAAGTACGACAGATTGTTTTCAAGTTTTTTGACATTCATTTGCTACTTTTAATTCAATAATAAAATTATTATTATTATTAATTATAATATATAATATATAATTACATATAATATATAATTATAATATATAATAATTAATAATAATTAATAATAGTAGTAGTAAAATAAAGATTTAATTATTTCAATTTTTAGTAACAGTCAATATAATATAAATAGTATAAATATAATTACCTAACATAGAAAAGTAAAATTTTATTGGTAATATAAGTTAGTAGGTATGGTTGTTTTTTCGCAATTGGTTCGCTATGGATAAATATTACATATTTCTAGGATAAGACAGAGTTTAACAAACATTCCGTTCCTACTAGTCATTTTTCATAGACATAATTGCTGAGAAATTATATAGTTGAAAACAGAAGGAGTTTTGTATACCAGTGTCACTCAATTCTTTGAACTCCTTCCAAGTTATATGGTAAAAATCACATACTAATTATATTTGTAAGCCATCACACTGATCCATCATGAAAAATTTTTAGTGATCTGTTATCTGATACTCAATATGTGAGGCCAGAGAAGAACTAGCCTGAACTGCAGAAGAATTTGTTATAGTCATAACAGCAATGTACTTCTTCAGCTTTTGGAAAATACACCCAAATGGACTTACCAAGAAAAAAAATGACTATTAATTGTATATTTTACTCATACCTAGAGGTAATTTATTCAAACTGGTACACTCAAATGGAGTTGGGAAAAATTCAAAGTATTGCTAACTTCAACACATCTGGACCAAAATAATTTTTGAGTTATTTATTTTTATTTCACCATGTGTTTTATCAATATTTTTTGTTAAAACTTTGGCGCTCTATTGGGGCACCTGGGTGGCTCAGTCACTTGAGTGACCGACTTCGGCTCAGGTCATGATCTCACGGTTTGTGAGTTCGAGCCCCACATCGGGCTCTGTGCTGACAGCTCAGAGCCTGGAGCCTGTTTCAGATTCTGTGTCTCCGTCTCTCTCTGCTCCTCCCCCACCCACACTCTGTCTCTCTCTGTCTCAGAAATAAATAAGCATTAAAAAATTTTTTAAATAAAAAAAACTTTGGCGCTATAGATTTAACTCTTTTCAGTTATGAAAAATGTCTGTCATATAACCTAATTAGCATAGTCACCCTACTGCCTCTTTCCTTGACTGTTCAAAGTTCTTGTAATTTTCTATCAACATATATACTCTTTGCTGAACAAGTATAGGTATGGGATATAGGGTTGGGGAGTTTATTGAATTATATGCAAGCCATTCTGCTAAGAGATCCAAGCTATTCCTTAGATCTCATCTCATTCATCTCTTCCTAGTTCACTGTGTTCCAGCCTGAAAGACCTCCTCACATACTTTGAATATGCCAAGCAGAAAACCCCCCACTTCCTGAAATAATTCCTCACTTCATTAAGATACCTGCTGAAATATACCTTATCACCACTCACTATCTCCCTACTCTCTTTACTTATTTCTTTAAATTTATGTCCACTTTATATATTTATTGACTTATAACTTGTCTCCACCCTCATCAGCATTTAAAATCCATGAGAGCAAACATTTTTGTTACTCCCTGTTGTGTTCCCAGCACCTAGACCAGTGCTTGATATATAGTAACATCTCAAAAGTTATTCAGTGCATAAGTAGATGAATGAATGAGTGTCTCTGATCTCAATTAACAATAAAATGTTAAAAGAAAAAAAGGTGAACTAGCATGAGGTTAATAATAGTAATAGTCTATTTTGCCAAGCATGGACACTTTAAAAATTGCTACCCAATAAAGACTCATTTCCTAAAACAAAAGGAATCTTTAACACCAAAATCCAGTAAGAATCCACTACATCAGAAACAAATGAGTGTATTAAACTGTTCTAGAAATTCACTATATTTTTCTTATTTTCTTACTTCATACTAATGAAAACTTCAGCAAGGAAATCACTACTACAAATACTTTGGCTGTCAATACTTATCTGGGCCATGGAAGGATGCTATCTTATTCTCACTTAACCTTGAGAAATGATCTGATAAATTGCCTCAGCTAAAGCATTGGTAGTTGATAACTGGAAAAAATACTAAAATATATTTGAAAGAAGAAGGAGGAGGAGGAGGAGGAGGAGGGAGGAGGTGGAGGAGAAGGAGGGGGAGGAGGAAGAAGAAGAAGGCAGAAGAAGAGGAAGAGGAAGGGGAGAAGGAAGAGAAGGAGGAAGGGGAGGAGGAGGAAGGGGAGGAGGAGGAAGGGGAGGAGGAGGAAGGGGAGGAGGAGGAAGGGGAGGAGGAGGAAGAGGAAGAAGAAGTAGGAGGAGGAAAAGGAGGATTGATTTATGATGAAACTGGAAAATGTCTAACGGCTTTTTAGATAGAATTTCTAACCTAAAGGAAAGAGAGAGTATATTCTCTTTGTGGAATTTTGGACTTCAGAATCATGAGAAGGAAATTCTTTTTCAGAGCATCCTTCAAATTACCTTCAGAAAGAGTGAGAGCCCACAGATAAACTTAAAGGAAGTTGTGACATTACACCTGACATAGTATCTCAGATTTGGGGTGAGCCTAAATTGGAATTTGCTAATTACTGATTCTTCTCCATCTTGTCTCATTGGAGGGTTACCATTTACATGTAATATCATAAGAGATGCCATATTATGCTTTACCTCCTGGCCATTTGGTCTTTGTTTGTCTTCAGTCTTTGCTATATGGTTTGTTTATTCTTTATATCTTTTAGGTCTCATAACTTGGAAGAGATACATACTTGTAAGTCTTACAACTAAACCATTAGTCTCTAATTATCAGTGTCAAGACTGAAACATCCATTATTTCCTTTTTAATGACAGGACAAAATAATTTGCATATTTGTACCTTCCTTAACACCCCTATCCTCCCTTTAGTGTTGTTTTCCTTTTTGTTTATAATCTGGAATGTTTTTATTATAATCTTGGATGATTTTTAAGTGTATCATCAATTTCAAAAATTATGTTTGTTTCATTCTGTAAACACACGACAATTGTTTACACTTTACTTAAATGGTTTCAGTGTTCAACATCAGTCCTTTCTTATCATGACATACATGCCAAATTTTTATTTTGATGTACTCTTTTGAGTTCATCTTTAAGTAGTGCTTCTTGTTAGAGGCCCCCAGACAAATGGTCCCTATTTCACCCCCTGCTCATCATTGTCACTAACTCTAAGCCCCTCCAAATTAGAAGGTCTTAAAGGTGTAGGCCAGCATTTCCTTATTTCCTGCAAAGGATGCAACACCTCACTATCTTCTTGGCAAATTTAGGAGTCTTTGGTGGCTGCTTTAATAGGTCTCATCTGTGCTCTATTAGAAATCTATTAGAAATTATATTCATATGACATCATTGCTGCTATTCTCTACTATTGTTATTCATTTACCATTACAATAGGTTTTGGAGAAAGAGACAGTCTGAAAGAAGATTTGATCACAACACTCCTTTGCTTCAGATTTCCTAGCTATGTCCTCATCTATAAGAGTAACATTCATACTCCTTAGAAGAAAGATCCTTTATTCTCTGGGCCAGCCTCTTAAATCTTATACCAGAGCAAGTGCCTCATTCACTTCACCCTTGTTCTGGCCCTGTTTCTATGTATAGATAAAGACAGAGGAAGACTTTTTGTCCTTAAGCTGGTTTAGACTGTGTCCAAAATTAAAACCATCCCTTATTTATTTTATTTTGCTTTTGGCATTTTATTTCATACTAAAAGACTGAATGAAAAATCAACCCAAAGTAAGTAAAAACATTAATAGCAACTGAATGAGGACACATATAATGTAAATAAATACAGGAAAATTATCTATGAAATAGCTGTCTTTGTATTTTGACAAATATCAAGGGAACTAGCATCCTAAGTAAAGCCATCTATGGTGCAAGCCAACAAACACTTTGGAAAAAATTTACCAGTACTTTTGGCTATGAATATTACTTCTCAAATGTTAATAAACATGAAGAATTATCCTAGTCAACCAAGAATATCATTCACTAGCATCATCAGGGATCTCTCAGCAACTCTTGCAGTCATTCACAACTGTTTGAGTATGTTGACTTCCAGGTCAAATATTTTTCTAGCTTGAAAGTCAAATGAAGAACATCTTTTTATAGTTTATTCTTAATTCCCATCTGGATATAACTTATTACAAACAGTCTTATGAGTTCCTATGACATTTATACATAGAATAACTGCCAAACCTAAGTTAAATTTCTCAAAACATATTACTATGTCTAATGAAGTCATCTTCTGTGATCTATGTTAAGCTTTCTTCCAAACCAACTTTAAATTACACTCAACCTGCTAAGCACATTATGAATTGCTCCACAGCAAACAGTAGATATGCTTATTTGGCCTAATTAACTACGATAAAAGGATCAGCAGGTAACACCTTGTGATATTTGCTGCAGTTTCTAAAAAATATGCATAGAAATTGTACATACAAAAGCTGTTTAACAGAAACAATTTGTGGACTCTTTAAACTTTGGGCAAATAAATGAGGGAAAACTGAAATAATATTTTATTTTTTAGACGATGGTAAGTTAAGATAATTTCCACTATCTAGTTTATACTAATTATTTGAAATAACTCTTATTAGCAGTGAACTGAATGCTTCTATCTGTAATTAAGCTAAGCTTTTGATACTTAGAACAATAAAATGATTGGTTTGCATTTATACACACCTCAGTTTTTCCACTTAAAAGACACATAAATACAGATTATTTTCCACTTTTGTCAAGAGATAAAACTGAGTTACTGTTAATTTTATGTACACATTTCTATCAAGCATAAAAGGAGTGGTCAGCCTTCATTTCTAGCTAATTAATACAGTCATTGGATGACAATGCCCTTTTTCTTAGCAATCTGAGAATTCAAAAAAAAAAAAAATAGCTTCCAGAGCTCTGCTATTACTACAAGTATGAGAAACTGGATTACTGCCTAAAAAAATAAGAAAATGTTTTTTTCAGATATAAAGCTCTGATGATCATATCCCTAGAATTATAAGAAAAAATGTTTTTAAACTTCTAGGTGTGTTTAAAACATGTCTTCTCGTTGATACATTTTTTGGGAGCAAGATTTTTTCTTTTTGGCAGTTGGGGAAGTGTCCTATAGTCTCTACTGCTCCTTATAGAGAAGGAGATGGCGTTTATTAGATAGACCAAGTACTGTTTGCGACATAAACATTAGCCAACTTTGGCGATGGGGTAAAGAAAGTAATTGTGCTTCTCCTCCTTCCTCAGTGAAGCTCTCCTCAATCTCTTTTGTTTTCCAAGGTCTTCCCAACCTCTTAATTTTGAAGTATCCCGAGACATTCTCAGTCCTCTTCTTCAGCTACACTCACTTGGTGATTTCATTCAGGCCTGAGGTTTAATCCATCTTCTCTCTATTCTAATGCTCCCAAATTCTTATCTCAAGTCCAGATCTTGTTCCCAAACTCCAGGTTCCTATATCCAACTGCTGCCTCGACATTTCTACTTGGATGTCAAATAGCATGCCAAAGTCAGCGTGTCCAAAACTCAAATCCTATTCTTTCTCCACAGGGACTTTTGATCTAGGTGTTCCCTTTGCTGGAAGACTCCCCATCACCCACCTCCTCCCCGTCCAACGGACACGCACTCATGCACACATGCACACATGTACAAACCTGATTGCTGCTAGGCTAAACTCCTAACTTCTTTACCTTTTACAATCTTTGGTCAGATGCTGCTATCTTAAGGAGTCCTGCCCTGTCTGCCTTATTTAACACTGCAACCTGATCCTCTGTGACTTAGACCCCCTGACCCTACTTACTTTGCTCTACCTGTTTTGCTCACAGCAATTTGACCTTGAACAAGTTCAATCATCAAGCAGTGGAAATGGACAAGTCCAAAAATATTCACTTGCTAATTGCTTTACTATGTTTCTTACTTACTGTCAATACTGAATTTATCTGATAGCCAGGCCCACTACCTAGAAAAACCTTAAGCCAAGGCAAGAGTTTATCAGCAGAGATTATAACTGTACCTAAAATTTTTGCTTTTTTCTTATCTCCCTATACTTCCACACATATCTAAGAGATTCACATACCACATATCTTAGGTAAATACCTCTTATTAGTTACTGACATCTTCACACACAAAATCCATTCTCATGTTGTTTTCCAGATATGCTTCTTAGGATATCTAAAGGGAAACCTTTGTTTCTTCATGTATGAAAATTGCAAACAGCATAAACAATTAATTTCATATTTTGTGCATGAAATTATTTGACTGACATTGGATGACATAGAAGTTACTGGTTGTTTACAGTTTAAAGTCCTTGTAAAGCAGTATCTATTGGACTACATTTCTCAATATTTATCTAAAACTTACTATAAAATTTCTATCATCACCATTCTGTTCCACCAACACACACACACACACACACACACACACACACACACACCCCAAAGGCCTGTCACAAGTCTTTCTTTTCTAAGTCATTGGTTTCCTGAAACAAAGGGAATATCTTTCCTGTTCTTTTCATTAGAAGATTTAGTATTTGCAAACTAAAATTTTGATGGTAAAAAATAGCTGATTTCTATATGCTTTGTGTTAGGCATTTACTGAGCCCTGTGTGTGTATTTGTTCATGTAAATCTGACAACAATCCTATGATGTATGTGTTATTATTAACCACTTTACAGGTTAGGAAATTAAGGAACCTTTACCATGGTGAGTAAAGCTAGGTAAAATCTTGCACTCTTTACCCCATCTTCTGGTGTCCTTAACTCATTGTATAAGAACTTGTCCATTGACTGCATCAATTACATTACCAGCATCAACCTTTTAAATTTATCGAATGTAATAACTTACAGATTTAAGAAATACATTTTATATACACACATACACACACACACACACACACACACACACACCCATGCACATATAACTAAAACAAAAGTTTCACAAACCAGTAATCAACCTTACTATTTTACTACATGCAAGGCACTCCAATAGTTTCAATGTTATTCTAGTCTGGTGTAATGTATTTTTTAATTTATCAACTCACTAAATTGACTTATACCTGAGTTAGAAATATTGTGAAAAACAGTAAATGATGATATTTAGCTTTTATTTTTCTATTACTCTATAAGCTTCTTAATCATTTATCAAATTTGATGCAAAAATGAATTTTAAAATTTCCTGATAATTCTGTTTTAAAAAACAATAAAAACATTCAGACTGTATCTACCCAAGAGAAGCATATAATCCAACACTTCAAAAGATTTAAGTTTTTAAATATTTTCTTAAACAGCAAAACTTACATGAAAACTATCTTTATAATCATGATAAAGCTAAGCACACAGTAGTCTCTCCATGTATATTACAATAAACATAACTATGTAGCAATAAGTAATAAAGTGGAAATTAGCCTTTTAAAAAATTTATTTTTGAGAGACAGAGAGAGGCAAAGCACAAGTCAGGGAGGGGCAGAAACAGAGAAGGAGACACATAATCCAAAGCAGGCTCCAGGCTCCAAGCTGTCAGCAGAGAGCCCAACAAGGGGCTTAAACTCACAAACTGCGAGATCATGACCTGAGCCGAAGTCGGACGCTTAACCAACTGAGCCACCCAGGTGCCCCTAACCTTTTAAAATTTATTTACCAGCAAATATATTTTTAATTATTTGAAAGAAGTAATTAGTTTATTTTACATTTTTTCTTGGGAAATTCAAGACTGGCTTCTATACACAAAAGTTTATAATTTAAAAAATTATAATTTTTAAAATGGCATTGTTGGGGCTCCTGGGTGGCTCAGTCGGTTAAGTGTCCGACTTCGGCTCAGGTCATGATCTCACGGTTCGTGAGTTCGAGCCCCGTGTTGGGCTCTGTGCTGGCAGCTCAGAGCCTGGAGCCTGCTTCAAATTCTATGTCTCCCTCTCTCTCTGCTCCTCCCTGGCTCATGCTCTGTCTCTCTCTCCTTCAAAAATAAATAAAAACATTTTTAAAAAAGATATTAAAATGGCATTGTCTTGGTAAATAAAATAAATCACTTAAGCATAATTTATTCACAATGTGCAGTGGAATCATTCCTCTCAGAAATGAATATGACACCATTTTCATAGTTGGAATGACTTGGAAGGATATTATTTGTTTTTACCTAAAAGAATAAGTAAAAATACTGACGAGAAACTACGTATTTCCAAACTAAGTTTAGCATTTATACATAAGATGAAATGTGAATCTTTGAAGACTGGCAAGGCCAATTCTCACCCCAAATTGGAGTCAGCCAGTCTTCATTTACTTGGGAAAAACAAGGTTAAGCTCATATTCAGAGACTGTGTCAAAAGCCCTATTACCAAGTACAACTACTAGCCATGTCCAGAAAAAAGTAGCTGGTCTAACTTCAATGAAGTTGACAGTAAATGTAATAAAAGAAAGGATGGATGGAAGGCTTGCAGGTAACCAATTGATTTGGAGGAAAGTTAGAGGTGGATTTTCATATTTGTGAAATGCTTTTGTGTAGGTATCATGAATTATACACGGCCCATTTATAATGCATATTTTGTGGGAACTAACAGATACCAGGAGTGCAATAGTAGCCTAAAAGAGTAATAAAGAGAAATAGACTTCATCTTTGTAATCATACTTATGTCATTTATAAGTGTCACAGTTTATTTCCATTGATGGCCTCTTCCCATCTTTGACCTTTCTAAAAAATAGGAAAACATACATAACTCAAATGTTATTTTATTCAAGTGCTAACTAAAGTTTTTGTCCTTGGACTTGACTAGTTAATTTTTAAAAAAATTTTTAATGTTTATTTTTGAGACAGAGAGACAGAGACAGAGACAGAGCATGAGTGGGAAAGGGGTAGAGACAGAGAGGGAGACACAGAATCCAAAGCAAGCACCAGGCTCTGAGCTGTCAGCACAGAGCCAGAAATGGGGCTCAACTTCACAAACTGTGAGATCATGACCTGAGCTGAAGTCAAGATGCTCAGCCAACTGAGCTACCCAGGGGCACCTTGACTAGTTAATTTATTTTTTGTCCCCACGGATATTTTATTTTATTTTTTATTTTTATTTTTTATTTTTTAAATTTTACATCAAAATTAGTTAGCATATAGTGCAACAATGATTTCAGGAGTAGATTCCTTGATGTCCCTTACCCATTTGGCCCATCAACCCACCCACAACCCCTCCAGTAACCCTCAGTTTGTTCTCCATATTTATGAGTCTCTTCTGTTTTGTCCACCTCCCTGTTTTTATATTATTTTTGTTTCCCTTCCCTTATGTTCATCTGTTTTGTCTCTTAAAGTCCTCATATGAGTGAGGTCATATGATTTTTGTCTTTCTCTGACTAATTTCACTTAGCATAATGCCATCTGGTTTCATCCACATAGTTGCAAATGGCAAAGATTTCATTCTTTTTGATTGTCGAGTAATACTCCATTGTATATATATACCACTTCTTCTTTATCTATCCATCCATCAATGGACATTTGGGCTCTTTGAATACTTTGGCTATTGTTGATAGTGCTGCTATAAACATGCGGGTGCATGTATCCCTTCGAAACAGCATACCTGTATCCGTTGTATAAATACCTAGTAGTGCAATTGCTGGGTCGTAGGATAGTTCTATTTTTAGTTTTTTGAGGAACTTCCATACTGTTGTCCAGAGTGGCTGCACCAGCTTGCATTGGCACCAACAATGCAAAAGAGATCCTCTTTCTCTGCATCCTCGCCAACATCTGTTGTTGCCTGAGTTGTTAATGTTAGCCATTCTGACAGGTGTAAGGTGGTATCTCATTGTGGTTTTGATTTGTATTTCCCTGATGATGAGTGATGTTGAGCATTTTTTCATGTGTCGGTTGGCCATCTGGATGTCTTCCTTGGAGAAGTGTCTTTTGCCTGTGTCTTCACTGGATTAGTTGTTTTTTGGGTGTTGAGTTTGATAAATTCTTCATAGATTTTGGATACTAACCCTTTATCTGATATGTCATTTGCAAATATCTTCTCCCATTCTGTCGGTTGCCTTTTAGTTTCGCCAATTGTTTCCTTCGCTGTGCAGAAGATTTTTATTTTGATGAGGTCCCAGTAGTTCATTTTTGCTTTTGTTTCCCTTGCCTCTGGAGATGTGTTGAGTAAGAAGTTGTTGCAGGCAAGATCAAAGAAGTTTTTTCCTGCTTTCTCCTCGAGGATTTTGATGGCTTCCTGTCTTACATTGAGGTCTTTCATCCATTTTGGGTTTATTTTTGTGTATGGTAAGAAAGTGGTCCAGGTTCATTCTTCTGCATGTTGCTGTCCAGTTTTCCCAGCACCACTTGCTGAAGAGACTGTCTTTATTCCATTGGATATTCATTTCTGCTTTGTCAAAGATGAGTTGGCCATACGTTTGTGGGTCCATTTCTGGGTTCTCTATTCTGTTCCATTGATCTGAGTGTCTGTTCTTATGCCAGTACCATACTGTCATGATGATTACAACTTTGTAGTATAGCTTGAAGTCTGGGATTGTGATGCCTCCTGCTTTGGTTTTCTTTTTCAAGATTGCTTTGGCTATTCAGGGTCTTTTCTGGTTCCACACAAATTTTAAGATTATTTGTTCTACCTCTGTGAAGAATGCTGGTGTTACTTTGATAGGCATTGCACTGAATATGTAGATTGCTTTGGGTAGTGTCGACATTGTAACAATATTTGTTCTTCCTATCCAGGAGCATGGAATCTTTTTCCATTTTTTTGTGTCTTCTTCCATTTCTTTCATAAGCTTTCTATAGTTTTCAGTGTATAGATTTTTCACCCCTTTGGTTAGATTTATTCCTAGGTATTTTATGGTTTTTTTGTGCAACTGTAAATGGGATCGAGTCCTCGATTTCTCTTTTTGTCGCTTCATTGTTGGTATATAGGAATGCAACTAATTTCTGTGCATTGATTTTATATCCTGCAACTTTGCTGAATTCATGAATCCATTCTAGCAGTTTTTTGGTGGAATCTTTTGGGTTTTCCATATAGAGTATCATGTCATCTGCGAGGAGTGAAAGTTTGACCTCTTCCTGGCTGATTTGGATGCCTTTTATATCTTTGTGTTGTCTGATTGCAGAGGCTAAGACTTTGAATACTATGTTGAATAACAGTGGCGAGAGTGGACATCCCTGTCTTGTTCCTGACCTTAGGGGGAAAGCTCTCATTTTTTCCCCATTGAGGATCATATTAGCGTTGGATCATTCATATATGGCTTTTATGATCTCGAGGTACGCTCCTTCTATCTCTACTTTCTTGAGGGTTTCTATCAAGAAAGGATGCTGTTTTTTGTCAAATGCTTTCTCTGCACCTATTGAGAAGATCACATGGTTCTTGTTCTTTCTTTTATTGATGTGATGAATCACATTGTTTTGTGGATATTGAACCAGCCCTGCATCACAGGTATAAATCCCGCTTGGTCGTGGTGGATAATTTTTTTTATGTATTGTTGGATATAGTTGGCTAATATCTTGTTGAGGATTTTGCATCCATGTTCATCAGGGAAATTGGTCTATAGTTCTCCTTTTTAGTGTGGTCTTTGTCTGGTTTTGGAATCAAGGTAATGCTGGCTTCATAGAAAGAGTTTGGAATTTTTCCTTCCATTTCTATTTTTTGGAACAGTTTCAAGAGAATAGGTGTTAACTCTTCCTTAAATATTTGGTAGAATTCCCCTGGAAAGCCATCTGGCCCTAGATTCTTGTTTTTTGGCAGGTTTTTGATTACTAATTCGATTTCTTTACTGGTTATGGGTCTGTTCAAATTTTCTATTTCTTCCTGTTTCAGTTTTGGTAGCATATATGTTCCTAGCAATTTGTCCATTTATTCCAGATTGCCCATTTTATTGGCATATAATTGCTCATAATATTCTCTTATTATTGTTTTTATTTCTGTTGTGTTGATTGTGACCTCTCCTCTTTCATTCTTGATTTTATTTATTTGGGTCCTTTCCTTTTTCTTTTTGATCAAACTGGCTAGTGGTTGATCAATTTCATTAATTCTTTCAAAGAACCAGCTTCTGGTTTCATTGATCTGTTCTACTGTTTGTTTTTGTTTTTTGGGTTTTTTTTTTTTTTGTTTTGATAGCCTTAATTTCTGTTCTAATCTTTATTATTTCCTGTCTGCTGCTGGTTTTGGGTTTTATTTGCTGTTCTTTTTCCAGCTCCTTAAGGCATAAGGTTAGGTTGTGTATCTGACATCTTTCTTCCTTCTTTAGGAAGGTCTGGATTGCTATATACTTTCCTGTTATGACCGCCTGTGCTGTGTCCCATAGGTTTGGGTTGTGGTTTGACTAGTTAATTTAAAAAACTACACTTGGGGGTGCCTGGGTGGCTCAGTCGGTTAAGTGGTCGACTTCGGCTCAGGTCATGATCTCACAGTCCGTGAGTTCGAGCCCTGTATCAAGGCTCTATGCTGACAGCTCGTAGCCTGGAGCCTGTTTCAGATTCTGTGTCTCCTTCTCTCTGCCCACCCCCCCATTCATGCTCTGTCTCTCTCTGTATCAAAAATAAATAAACATTAACAATAAATAAAACTAAATAAATAACAATAAAAAAATAAAAAACTACACTTGTCCAGGGCAGTTGGGACACTGCCCACAAGATGGTCATTTCCATAACCCTCCCATTTGTTTCCTCCACTGGAAGACTTGAGAACATAAGAAAGTAACATGCTGAAATGTTATAATTCTTTTTTTGAGTCTATGCTTTCATATGGAAACAAAAGCCTCTTGTTCCTGGCAACTTGATTCCTGAAATACTTGCCTGCTCTCTCTAATTTGCCTGCACTCTTTTCTATATTGCACAATCAAAAAAGTGAAATACCAAAGAGATTTAGCAAATCTATTTGATGCCCACCCTGAGAAGGGCAAGAGAGGACTGCTCACCCGTTTGCTTCTTTTCCTCCTGCAAGTTCAAGACAGGTCTCAATTAGGTCAATGGTTCAAATCGAACAGTTTATGTTCATAGCCTTAAGTCTCTATACAAGCCCTGTCCTTGGCTGAGGAACCAAATGAGAATATTCTTTACTGAAGTGGCCTTAGTCAGGCTTGGGCCATCAGTGTTCACTCATGATTAGAGCAAATGGAGTTCTAGGTAAGAGAGTTCGGATTCATTCTATAGGCCTCAGAAGTTGTGTCTCAATCTACACACTCTAGATATTTCTAGATCAGTGATCACACGTGTGTATGTAGTGAGTGTGATGTGTGTGTGTAGATGTGTAAAGAGATTTTATGTCTTTTGTTCATTTTGGGAAAAACACAAAAAAGTGAAACTCTGATTCTTTTCTTTAATAATTATTCTGAGCCATAGATGGCAATTAATCTGACAATCTCATTCTTACTTCCTGTCCTTTGGGAGGTAAGATTGTTTGTGAACCTTAATTATTGTTTGTAAAGCTACCATATTTTTCTCCTTTGCTGAGAGATAAAGTTCCCCTAAAATAGACATTGAAGAGATAAAAGTTCTGCTTTGGGAAATTTAGAAATATGAAAGTCAGCTGAGTGAAAGAGAGAACAAAGAAATCAGAAGAACAGCTTTCCTCATTCATTGAACAAACACATATTGTTTATTATGTTCCAGGTTCTCTTCTAAATACTGGGGGTGGGAGAGGGGGCGGGGAGTAAGCACGTGAGATCAACATACCTATACTTAAAATACAGCGGGAGAAACTGAGAATGAAAACACATACACAATAACTTATTTAGAATATAAACTGCAGATAGATGCTTTTTTTTAAAAATCAGGGAAAGAGGCAGAGAGTGTAGGTGAGGTACATTTCACCTAAGGAAGTTGTATTAGTTTTCTATTGCTTCATAACAAATTTATCACAAATTTAGTAGCCTAATACTATATCCATCTTGACTTTGGTGGTCTGCTGCTTAGGATCTCACAAAGCTGCAATCAAGAATAAGTTGGCTGGGGTGCCTGGGTGGCTCGTTGGTTAAGCGACTGACTTGGGCTCAGGTCATGATCTTAGAGTTTGTGAGTTCGAGCCCTGTGTCAGGCTCTGTGCTGACAGCTCAGAGCCTGGAGCCTGCTTCAGTTTCTATGTCTCCCCCTCTCTCTACCCCTTCCCTGCTCACACTATGTGTCTCTCTGTCTCTCAATAATAAATAAACATTAAAAAAAATTAAAAAATAAAGAACAAGTTGGCCAAGTCTAGGTTCTCGTCTAAGACTAGGGGTCCTCTTCAAGTTCAGAACACTTCCAAGTCAGCAGGATTCAGATCCTTGAAGCTGCAGAACTCAGTGTGGTTGCTTCTTCACAGCCTGCATAAACCCCTGATGGCTGAGGAGTGTAGCCTTTCTTTAGACCCTCTTCCTCCCAAATATTCTCCAGACCCAAGACATGTCAGACTACATTGGAAAGAAGAAATTATTTTTTTAAATTTTTTAAATGTTTTATTTATTTTTGAGACACAGACCCAGAGCATGAGCAGGGGAGGGGCAGAGAGAGAGGGAGACACAGAATCTGAAGCAGGCTCCAGGCTCCGAGCTGTCAGTACAGAGCCCAACATGGGACTCAAACTCACAAACCACAAGATCATGACCTGAGTCGAAGTCTGACTGAGCCACTCAGGTGCCCCAGAAGAAATTATTTACTCAAGGCTTAGGTTGCTCTCAAAAAGAATTATGGAAAGAAAGAAAAAAATATATAACTTTACTTGCAATAGAAGGGAAGTAGATGACTGTCCTGTATCTTATGTTTTCTTGCTCATATCTATCTTCTGTTTAACATGTCCAATCTTTTTTTGTGTTCTCTAGTCCAGTATTTCACTCCCCTCCTACAGACATTCCAACTTGCCCTACCAAAGAAGGCTGTTTGACCCCTCCCAGAGCCCTTTTGCCGTATGAAAACCTGGTTGCCTAATGTCGGGGCTAGATGCAAACAGAGGCTCCCCAAAGGCTGTTGGTGAATACTTAAATTTCAGTTCATTTTCCCATGATTAGTTGTGGCTGGTTTTCTCCATATTTTAGTTAAGAAATAGGCACATTTATCTAAGACATGAGTCAGCATACCATTTTTCTTTAAAGGGCTGCACAGTAAACACTTCGTCTTTGCAGACTGTATGATCTTTGTACTATATTCTAATAAAATTTTATTTATTAAAACAGGAGATAGGCAAGCATAGTTTAATGACCCCTCACCAAAGCATTACTTTTCAGTAACATAGACTAATATCATATTCTAATACGCTATCTCTCCTGTAGACACAACTTTTTCTAATCCTTTGCCCCTGTCTACCTTCTCAAAACATAAGCAAAATGAAAATGAAGCACTATTGGCAGTAGACTTGTTCAGACCTAACTGACATTGTGCACCTTACCCCCATGACCTCTTTTGGACCTGCTCTTTCCAATACACTCTTAGCAGGAGTCCATCCAAAGGGGCACCACAAAGGTAGCGTTGTGCAAGCAGCTTTGTCAGGGGCCAGCACAAACCCAGAGTGATTCCTGCCCCAGGAAGAGGGGAAGAAAACCACACACACCGGTTTGACTGTGGCCCCAGCAGTGGGCTGTGGGCAGACATCTGGTCTGACTACAGGCCCTGCACACCAATGAAAACAAAGACATAAAGCATCTAAAAACAAACAGGGGTGCCTGAGTGGCTCAGCTGGTTAAGTGTCCAACTCGTGATTTTGGCTTAGGTCATTATCTCATGGTTTGTGAGTTCAAGGCAATTCAGAGCCTGTTTGGGATTCTCTTTCTCCCTCTCTTCTCTGCCTCCTCTCTCTCTCTCTCTCTCTCTCTCTCTCTCTCTCTCAATAAACTTAAAATAACAATAATAATAATAATAAACATAAAGGAAGTAATCAATAGTAATACAATAGTAGTAGAGGACTTTAACACCCCACATACATAGATAGATCATCCAAACAGAAAATAAAAAAAGAAACAGTGGCTTTGAATGACACATTGATCCAGATGAATCTAACAGATATATTCAGAACATATCATCCTAAAACAGCACATACACATTCTTTTCAAGTGCACATGGAACATTCTCCAGAATAGATCACATATTAGGTCACAAAACAAGTCTCAACACATTTAAAGATTAAATGCATACCATGCATCTTTTCCAATCACAATGCTATGAAAATAGAAATAAACCACATGAAAAAAATCTGTAAAACACAAGTACATGGAGGATAAATGAAATTCTACTAAACAATGAATAGGTCAACCAAAACCTCAAAGAGGAAATAAAAAATACATGGAGATGAGTGAAAATGAAAACACAATGGTCCAAAATCATTGGCATGCAGCAAAAGCCATTCAGAGAGGGAAGTTTATCGCAATATAGACCTACCTCAAGAAGCAAGAAAATCTCAAATAAACAATCTAGTCTTACACCTAAAGGGGCTAGAAAAAGAAGAACAAACAAAATATAAAACCAGTAGAAGGAAGAAAATAATAAAGATTACAGCTGAAATAAATGAAAAAAACAAAAACAAAAACAAAAACAATAGAACCGACCAATGAAACCAGGAGCTTGTTGTTTAAAAAGATTTTTAAAAAATCAATAAACCTAGGGGCGCCTGGGTGGCTTGGTCGGTTGGGCGTCCGACTTCGGCTCAGGTCATGATCTCACGGTCCATGAGTTCGAGCCCCACGTTGGGCTCTGTGCTGACAGCTCAGAGCCTGGAGCCTGCTTCCGATTCTGTGTCTCCCTCTCTCTCTGACCCTCCCCCATTCGTGCTCTGTCTCTCTCTGTATCAAAAATAAATAAACGTTAAAAAAATTTGTTTTTAATTAATAAACCTCTAGTCAGACTCATTAAAAAGAGAGAATAAGAGAAAGAGAATTCAAATCAACAAAATCACAAATGAAAGAGGAGAAAGAAGAACTGGCACCACAGAAACAAAGGATTATAAAAGAATAGTATCAAAAATTACATGCCAGCAAATTGGAAAACTTAGAAGAAATGGATAAATTCCTATAAACATATAACCTCCCAAAACTAAATCAGGAAGAAATAGAAAATTTGAACAAACCAATTACCTGCAATAAAATTAAATCAGTAATCAAAGAACTGCCAAAAACCAAAAGTCCAGGACCAAATGGTTTCACAGGTGAATTCTACCAAACATTTAAAGAAGAGTTAATACCTATTCTTCTTAAACTATTTCAAAAAACAGAAGAGGAAGGAAAGCTTCCAAATTCATTCTATGAGTCCAGCACTACCCTGATACTAAAACCAGATAAAGACAACACAAAAAAGAGAACTACAAGCCAATATCTCTGATGAACATAGATGCAAAAATACTCAACAAAATATTAGCAAATCAAATCCAACAGTACATTAAAAAAATCATTTACCATAATCAAGCGGGATTTATTCCTCAGATGCAAGGTGGTTCAATATTCACAAATCAATCAGTGTGACTGATACATCACATCAACAAGAGGAAGCATAAAAACCATATGATCCTTTCAATAGATTCAGAGAACATATTTGACAAAATACAACATCCATTCATGATAAAAGCTCTCAAGAAAGTAGCTTTAGAGAAAACATACCTTAACAAAATAATGTATCATGTTAAATACTTAAAATAATAAACCCATAGCTAACATCATACTCAATGGGGAAACAACAGAGCTTTTCCCTAAGATCAGTAACAAGACAAGGATGTCCATTCTCACCACTTTTGTTTTCACTGGAAGTGCTAGCTAGAGAAACCAGACGAGACGAAGAAATAAAAGCCACCCATATTGGAAAGAAAGAAGTAAAACTTTCACTATTTGCAGATAATATGATACTATATATAGAAAACCCTAAAGACTCCACCAAAAAACTACTAGAACTGATAAAGGAATTTAGTGAGTTCACAGAATGCAAAATCAATGAACAGAAATATACTTCATTTCTATGAACTAATAATGAATCAGCAGAAAGAGAAAATATGAAAACAGTCCCATTTACAAATACACCAAAAATAATAAAATACTTAGGAATAAACTTAACCAAGGAGATGAAAGATCTGTACTCTGAAAACTATAAACATTGATGAAAGAAACTGAAGATGATACAAACAAATGGAAAGATATTCCATGCTCATGGATTGGGAGAATAATGTCTACACTACCCAAAGCAATCCACACATTTAATGCAATCCCTATGAAAATACCAACAACATTTTTCATGGAACTAGAACAAATAATCCTAAAATTTATATGGAACCATGAAAGACCCCCAAATAGCCAAAGCAATCTTGAAAAAGAACAAAGCTGGAGATAGCACAATCCCAGATTTCTAGTTATACTATAAATCTATGGTAATCAAAACAGTATGGTACTGGCACAAAAACAGACACATTGATCAATGGAACAGAATAGAGAGCCCAGAAATAAACTCACAATTGTATGGTCAATTAATCTTAGACAAAGGAGACAAGAATATGCCAAGGGAAAGACAGTTTCTTCAACAAATGATGTGAAAACTGGACAACTATTTGCAAAAGAATGAAACCAGACCATGCTCTTATGCCATACAGAAAAAGAAACTTAAAATGGATTAAAGACCTAAATATGAGACCTGAAACCATAAAAACCCTAGAAGAGTGCAGAGGCAGTAAATTCTCAGACACTGGCCCAGGCAACATTTTTCTAGGTATGTCTCCTAAGACAAGAAAAACAAAAGCAAAAATAAACTATTGAGACTACATCAAAATTAAAAGCTTCTGTACAGCAAAGGAAACAACCAACAAAACTAAAAGACAACCTACTGAATGAGAGAAGATATTTGCAAATGACATATCCAACAAATGGTTAATAACCAAAATATATAAAGAACTTATACCACACCCAACCACCCCCCCCACACACACACACACTAATCCAATTAAAAATGGGGATAAGACATGAACAGGCATTTCTCCAAAAAAGACACCCAGAGGGTCAACAGACACATGAAAAGATACTCAACATCACTCATCATGAGAGAAATGCAAATAAAAACCACAATGAGATAACACCTCACACCCATCAGAATGGCTAAAATAAAAAACACAAGAAACAACAAGTATTTTAAGTATGTGGACAAAGAGAAAAGCATTGTTGGTGGGAATGCAAATTGGTACAGCCACTGTGGAAAACAGTATGGAAGTTTCCCAAAAACTTAAAAATAGATTTACCATATGATCCAGTAATTCCACTACTGGATATTTAACCAAATAATATGAAAACACTAATTTGGAAAGATATATGCCCACCTATGTTTATTGCAGCATTTTTATAGTAACCAAATTATGGAAACAACACAAGTGCCTATTGATAGATGACTGGATAAAGAAGATGTGCTACACATATAGAATGGAATAATATTACTCAGCCATAAAAAGAATGAAATCTTGCCATTTGCAACAACATGGATGGATCTAGAGGGTATAATGCTAAGTGAAATAAGTTAGAGAAAGACGAATACCATATGATTTCATTCATATATGGAATTTAAGAAACAAAACAAATTAAAAAAGAAAAAAAGAGACAAATGAAAGAACAGACTATTAACTATAGAGAACAAACTGATGGTTACCAGAGGAGGTAGGTAGGCAGATGGGTGAAATAGGTGAAAGGGATTAAGAGTGCACTTATCATGAGCACTGAGTAAGGTATAGAATTGTTAATCACTATATTGTACACCTGAAACTAACATAACCCTGAATGTTAACTACACTTATTTTTAAAAATTCTACCAAAAAAAAATGAAGTACTATCATTATACTAAGGAGGACTTGATTATTTCATAGATCTGGCTCTCATCCCAAAGCCTCCATTTATATTTATCTGTTTTATGGTCCTGTTTCCAGTTCATTCCATCATGCAGACAAAAAATATTCATCAAGTTCTTATGATGTGACTATCATTATGGTGACCTTTGAGAATTAAATAGAGAAGTATAGCATATATCATCTTTCCTCAGTGAGTTTATAAATGAATTGTGGAGATACACACACAAATTAAATGACAATACAAAACTATAATTCAAGAAGTATGACAAAGCAATAATGGATTAGATGTCTACTTAGTGGCACAGAAAATAAATGCAGTGTTCAGAGGAAAGCTATTTACACTATCAGGGAAGGCTAGGGAGAAAGGACTTTGCCTGGGACACAAATTATTAATACAATTTAGATAAACAGCTTATGCATTTTTCCAATAAATTTGAGGAACCTATAAACTCACAACCTAAGCAAAAATTCAGACCAATAAATGCATGTACATATTCAGGCAACAGTAAGCAAACTCAGTTGAAAACAGAGTTTGGGGGCGCCTGGGTGGCTCAGTCGGTTGAGCGTCTGACTTCAGCTCGGGTCATGATCTCACACTCTGTGAGTTCGAGCCCCGCATCGGGCTCTGTGCTGACAGCTCAGAGCCTGGGGCCTGTTTCAGATTCTGTGTCTCCCTCTCTCTCTGACCCTCCCCCATTCATGCTCTGTCTCTCTCTGTCTCAAAAATAAATAAACGTTAAAAAAAAAATTAAAAAAAAAGTTTGTAGGTATAGCACAGCAGCACTTTTTACAATTATTTTTATTCCTAACTAAAATGGGAAACTGAGAAATTACTTTATTTTTAAAAATTTTTTTTAATGTTTATTTATTTTTGAGACAGAGAGAGACAGAGCATGAATGGGGGAGGGGCAGAGAGAGAGGGAGACACAGAATCGGAAGCAGGCTCCAGGCTCTGAGCCATCAGCCCAGAGCCTGACACAGGGCTCGAACTCACGAACCGTGAGATTGTGACCTGAGCTGAAGTCTGACTCTCAACCGACTGAGCCACCCAGGCGCCCCTGAGAAATTATTTTAACTAACTCAGTGGTGGAACTTGCTTCAGACAGGGTTAAGACTATATTATTACTTTAATTATTATTATTTCAGGGTTGATATTATTATTTTAGGGTTCTCTACCATTCTCCATCTCTCTGCTGTGTTCCTCTTTGTAGTCTGACTTCAATCTGCAAATTGGCTGTCTGTGCTGGGTGGGAAAAATGGTTACTGCCAATACCATATTCATATACACTTATCTTAGAAAATTCACAAAAAAAAGGAAGTTCATTCTCACAGCACCTGAATGTCGATTCAGGGAAGAAGAATGATTGGCTTGGCACAGATTATGTGTCAAAAGGACTAACCACTGTAGTAGCCAGAGGAAACAGGAAGGTATTATAATTTCTTCAGCCTTCATCATGTGCCCCCCATCCTGTGATTATTGTAGGGAAGAGGGGCACAGGATTTGGAGAATGGTATTCTCCAAAGGTAATAGAGATGCTAAACAGGCAAAGAAACCAACAGACTGATATCAACCTTTCCTTGGGTTTTTTAGTTCAAAATATTTGAGGGGTATATTATATCTATATACTATATATACTACCTATGAACTATGAAACTCAATCCTAGTTCGACAATTTCTAGGACAATGTCTGAAGTCTGAAAAGTTCATTTAGTGACCCAACTACATGGTCCTGGAAGATGGGTGCACTCTCTCCTCTCACCCTAATCACTATTATAGGAGGATAAAGCTGGGGAGATGATTCAAATTCAGACAATGGAGTGTATTAAATGTAAAGATAAGAATATTGAGGGGCACCTGAGTGGCTTAGTCAGTTAAGCGTCTGACTTCGGCTCAGGTCATAATCTCCCAGTTCCTCGGTTCGAGCCCCACATCAGGCTCTGTGCTGACTGCTCGAGCCCCACTCATGCTCTGTCTCTGTCTGTCTGTCTCTCTCTCTCTTTCTCTCTCTCTCTCAAAAATAAATTAAAAAAAACATTAAAAGATAAGAATATTGAATTTTATCATATTTGTACCTAATACTGACAGTTACTTGGATATCTTTGTAGAAATTAACATTTATACTTCATTTTTTAAAAATCCAGTGTTAATTACTACTTGCAAAATTATCTGAGTCTTTCTTGCTTGCTCATGGTCTTCTCATGGAGAAATCTAAAACTAAAATATCCAAAGAATCTGAGCTTCTCTTTCTTCCCTCAGCCACACACTCCCATACCTTTCACATTTCGCTATTTACCTATGACCTAAAACATTCTGGAGAATGTTGGAAGGCTGTGTGGTTTTATTCCCCAACTTCCCCCATGTTTTTCTTTTATATAGGGAAACAGAACAATCGAACTTCACTGAGAAATGGTAAAGCACATAATCATATGTGTAATCATACATATAAGACATGCTGTCAAGGATAACTATAAAAGGTTCTGAGGAAGAATTATGAAAAACAGCTCATGAGAGTAAATCTGATAAGGAATTATGTTAAAAACAATGTCAGAGCAAACTTGATAAAGGATTATGAAATACAGGATGTCAGAGTAAGCTCAATGTAACTATTGATGCAAGTTGAATATTTGCTATTACTAAAAGTAGGATGATGCATAACAGTTATAGGTTTAATTGCATATAATAAAGCTAAAAATACACTACAGCTTTGTAGCCATGTACTGTCTACCTGCATATAGTAAGGGTATTTGCTTTGCTCGATAATAAAATCAGCTAGGGGCACCTGGGTGGCTCAGTCAGTTAAGCATCCGACTTCAGCTCAGGTCGTGATCTCACGGTTTGTGGGTTCAAGCCCCGCATCTGGCTCTGTGCTGATAGCTCAGAGCCTGGAGCCTACTTTGCACTGTGCCTCCCTCTCTCTGCCCCTCCCCCACTCATGCTGCGTGTGTGTGTCTCTCTCTCTCTCTCATAAATAAACTTTAAAAACTAAAAAAATAATAAAAATAATAAAATCAGCTAATTCCATATTTATGAATTGAGGTGTCCCTTCAGATACCCATTTTCTTTTTTCTCCAAAGCCTGCATCTACTAACTTAGAAGTTTCAGTGGGTTCAGGAGTCATTTTAAGAAGGTAAAGGAAGGGCGCATCAGAAGAGTGAATTGAGATAGTCTGAAGAACACAATGGATCCAGGGCCCCAAGGAATTCATTAAACACTTTGTGTTACTGAGATCATCTAAAAACTAAACCAAAATTCTCTGTTCAGAAATATGTAGCCAAAGTGTTTCCTAAATTAATCCAGACCTTAAAGAAATCAAATTGCTAATGGTAAGGTACTGAAAACTAAAATATCCATTAATTTTATTTAGCTTTTTTAAAAACCAAATATTCTAGTTTGTCCTTATGAAATAACTGGTTATCATCATCATCATGAATAATTAGATGAATATTTTAAAAGCGTAAAATGTATATACCAAAGCATACATTTATATCTGGTTTTTGTATCCTGTTTTATTCTTTTGCTATTTGTTCACATTCTGTTTCATATATATATATATATATATATATATATATATATAGATTAGATATAGATATAGATATAGATATGTAGATATATATAGATATATATAGATATCTCCCATCCAATCCCACAAACCCCAATCTCTTCCCCTGGAGAAAAACAACTTTTAACTAAGTCTGCTTTTAATCTTCTGGTGGTTATCACCACAATTCTAAATGATATGCTTAATCTGTGGCTTAGTAACTGTTTTATGTTGATGAGTCCAAAAAATTTTTTAAAATTTACTATATTTTGAGAGAGAGAAAGTGGGTGAGAGGGGCAGAGGGAGAAAGGGAGAGAGATAATCCCAAGCAGGTTCCATGCTCAACACAGAACCCAATGAGGGGCTTGATCCCACACCTCTGGGATCAAGATCCAGTGACTCCAAAATTTTTAACTCCAATCAAGACTTCTTGACTGAGCTCTGGTCTCATAGAACCAGCTGCTTCTTGCATGTGTAATGAACACTACAAACACTTTACCCTTCTAAAATAGAATTCTAGATTCTACTCTATTTCCTGCCTCAAACTAAGTCATGCCATAGCCTTTCCCATTTCTGTAAACGGCACTATGAGCTATTTGGGAGTTCATATTAAAAACCTAGGAGTCATCCCTGATTCTTCTTTTTCCTCCTTCCTCTCTAATCATTCAACATGTCTAAAATATAAAATGCTCTTGAACCAAAATATATCTTGAATCTTTCCACTTGTATGCACATTTCTGCTCCTCTTACTCCAAGCCACCATAGTTTCCTAACTGAACCACTAGACCGGGTATTAATTGATGTCTTTCTTTCAACCCTTCCCTCATTTCAATCCAATTCTTCTATAGTACACCCTTGAACAATGCAGGGGTTGGGGGCACCAACCCCCCACACAGTCCAAAATCTACATATAACTTTTTTTTCCACATACAATTTTTGAATCCCCCAAAACTTAATTACTAATAGGCTGCTATTGATTAGAAGCCTTACCGATAACATAAATGATAAATTAAACATATTTTGGATGTTATATATATTATATATTGTATTCTTAAAATAATCTAGAGAAAATAAAATGTTATTAAGAAAATCACAAATAAGAGAAAAATACATTTACAGTACTGTATCTATAGAAAAAATCTGCATATAAATGGACTCACACAGTTCAAACCCAGGTTGTTTAAGGAAGGGAAAATTGTATAGCAGCCACCTAAGTCTTTAAATTGTGAAGTCCTATTACTCTTATGTTTATTTTTTTTCTTTTTTTCAATATATGAAATTTATTGTCAAGTTGGTTTCCATACAACACCCAGTGCTTATCCCAAAAGGTGCCCTCCTCAGTACCCATCACCCACACTCCCCTCCCTCCCACCCCCCATCAACCCTCAGTTTGTTCTCAGTTTTTAAGAGTCTCTTAAGCTTTGGCTCTCTCCCACTCTCACCTCTTTTTTTTTTCCTTCCCCTCCCCCATGGGTTTCTGTTAAGTTTCTCAGGATCCACATAAGAGTGAAACCATATGGTATCTGTCTTTCTCTGTATGGCTTATTTCACTTAGCATCACACTCTCCAGTTCCAGCCACGTTGCTACAAAGGGCCATATTTCATTCTTTCTCATTGCCACGTAGTACTCCATTGTGTATATAAACCACAATTTCTTTATCCATTCATCAGTTGATGGACATTTAGGCTCTTTCCATAATTTCCATAGCTATTGTGAAAGTGCTGCTATAAACATTGGGGTACAAGTGCCCCTATGCATCAGTACTCCTGTATCCCTTGGGTAAATTCCTACCAGTGCTATTGCTGGCTCATAGGGTAGGTCTATTTTCAATTTTTTGAGGAACCTCCACGCTGTTTTCCAGAGCGGCTGCACCAGTTTGCATTCCCACCAGCAGTGCAAGAGGGTTCCCGTTTCTCCACATCCTCGCCAGCATCTATAGTCTCCTGATTTGTTCATTTTGGCCACTCTGACTGGCGTGAGGTGATATCTGAGTGTGGTTTTGATTTGTATTTCCCTGATGAGGAGTGACGTTGAGCATCTTTTCATGTGCCTGTTGGCCATCCGGGTGTCTTCTTTAGAGAAGTGTCTATTCATGTTTTCTGCCCATTTCTTCACTGGGTTATTTGTTTTTCGGGTGTGGAGTTTGGTGAGCTCTTTATAGATTTTGGATACTAGCCCTTTGTGTGATATGTCATTTGCAAATATCTTTTCCCATTCTGTTGGTTGCCTTTTAGTTTTGTTGGTTGTATTACTCTTATGTTTAAAACCTTTCTACCATACTTAGAATAAAACCAAAATGCCTAATTATGAACTACAGGTCCCTGCATGGCCTAATTATTGCCTGCCTCTCTAACCTCATCTTTTACCACTTCTATTTGCATCCCATGCCTCAGTTTCACTGGCCTTGGTTCTGTCTTTGAGGCACTAAAAGGTATTTTACTGGAATACTACTCTCCTGGTTTATGTGTGGCTTTCTTCACATCCTTGAGGTCTTAGTTTAAAGAAGCAATCCTTGCCTAGCCCATCCAAATTCATTTCCTCTTGCTTTCTCATGTAGGTGTTGGAAAGATAAAGACTTCATTTCTCAGCCTCCTTGTAGCTAGGGGAGGTCATGCTCCACAGTTTTGGCCAATGAGACATACGTTTAATCCAGTCTGTGGCCTAAACATTAAAAAAAAAATTGGGAGTGGGGAGGCACCTGGGTGGCTCAGTTGGTTAAACAATCTACTCTTGATTTCGGCTTAGGTCATGATCTCACAGTTCACGGGTTCGAGCCCCGTGTCAGGCTCTGTGCTTGCAGAGAGAACCTGCTTGGGATTCTCTCTCTTCCCTTTCTCTCTCGCCCTCCCCTTCTTGCATTCTCTCTCTCAAAATAAATAAATAACCATTAAAAAAAAGTCTGTGGCCTCTCTTCCATTTTATCCTTCTTTCCTGGAATGCAGACAGAAAGCTAGTTATGCAGCAAATTCCTGCTAAGAATGGCAGAACAGGGAGAAAGGAAGAAACTTGTTCCTTAATGGCATCATATTCTCGCACCATATCAGTCATGAGGTAAAAACCCACACTTCATATTTCATGAGAAAAATAACTTCTTTATTGTTTAAGCCACTGGTAATTAAGTTTTCTGGTTATCACACATAAACATAATCCTCAGTGATACCCTATCCATACTGGTTTCTTTCTATCATGTTACCCTCTGTATTTACTTTATAAAACTTATCTGGATAAATTAGTAAACAAAAATTTTTGTTTACTAATTTTACTAGTTTATTATATATTTATCCCAGTCAACAAATGTTGAATGAATGTTAAATAAAGGAATATCAATAACTGTTACTTTCTTGATATAAAATAATTTTTTACTTCTTGCTATGAAGGATGAAAATGTGGCTTACTAATCGTCAAACAATTCTATTGTGATATTACTTTTAGTTCTTGTAGTAAACTCTTGAACTTAAATAGTTTTTAAATCACAACTTTTTAGGCTCTATTGACTTTCCATTATCTGAGATGAGGAAATCAGCAATGCTACATTCTTCTCTCACTATCTCCAAATTCCATAACTTTTACATTGGCAGCACTTACATTCATAATCTTTTCTATACCTAAAATGAAGTCCTCTATACTTTGTGTATGGGTTGATTCTACAAATAAGAAGTAGTTTTGAAAATTATTTTTATATTTATTATTTATTCTAGAACAGAATTGCATAGATTAGCATGTAGGAATATTTTCCTATGTCATTAGCCTTATTTTTAAATTATACTAAATGCTTTTCGAAAAATGCAAAGAATATAGAAGACTATAAAAAATAGTGAAAATGTACATACTCTTTTTATAGTGTTATAATTATTCAATAGAAGTGGGATTTCATTATATATGTTGCTCAATTTCTTTTTTTTTTCTTACAGTATTATGGCCATCTATCCATCTCTCTTTGTATATATGTATTGTATTTTCTTTAATTGATGATTAGCATTCCATACACGTTTGAAACAACAGTTTTTTAACCCTATTGAAAAATCATTGAAATTGTTTCCTATCATTTGCTGTCACATTAGTAAAATGAACACCCTATATGTTGTATTTGTAAAGGCACACGAATAAGTGTTTCTGTAGGATTCAATTCTCTAGTCAAATGATAGGTGCATTATACATTTTAAAAGATACAGTAGAAACTTTCCCAGTGGAACTTCTAGATCAGTGCTGTCCAATAAAATATAATGCAATCCAAATATGTAATTTAAATTTTCTAGTAGCCACAGAAAGAAAAAAGAAAAGATAAAATTAATATTCAGCATATATTTTATTTAACCCATTATGCCCAAAAGATTATAATTTCAGCATGTAACTAATATAAAAAGTTATTAAAGAGATATTTTACATTCTTTTTATCTTCAAAATCTAGTGTGTATTTTATACTTGCTGTATGTCTTAGTGCAGATGCTAAATTTTTATAAGTAATATTTGATTTATATTTAAATTTCACATATACATAGTTGTAAAAATAGATTTACATATCAACATTGCTCTAAATATATTTAAAAGCTTTTCAATGATTGAATTATTAGTTTTTTAATTTAACTTTAAATTAGTTTATATTAAATTAAATAAAAAATTCAGTTCTGTTAAACTAATCTCATTTCAAGCACTTAATAGTCAAGTGTAGCTAATGGCTATGGTACTAGATAGCACAGATATAAATTAACCAGATTAACCAAAACTTTCCATTCTCTCTGTTCACCAAACTGACTGACAAAAAGTAAATATTTGCAGCTAGGAAGCTACCCTTTGGTAGCACTAACAATAGCATTTTTCCTGTCAATTGAGTTTTATATTTACAAGGATGAAGTTGCATTGTTATGAAATATGGTTGATCTCTTTGTTTTGTTATTGTAATTGTGCAATTTGATCAACATTACAAAACATTGATGTAAAATGAATTCATTGCTTTGGAAAAACTTAATAAAGGAACATTCACTTAATAACAATCTATTGATTTAGAACTGGACAAGATGACTTTAAATGCTTGGGAAAACACTATAAAAATATAGAAGAATCCTGTACTCCTTTTGCTTGGTAAATTTTTTTAAATTCTTGCTACACTTTAGGGATGCCTGGGTGGCTCTGTCAGTTAAGCCTCTGACTCGGTTTCCACTCAGGTCACGATCTCATGCTCCCTGGGTTTGAGCCCCACATTGGGCTCTGCGATGGTGGCACAAAGCCAGCTTGGGATTCTCCTTCTCTCCCTCTCTTTGTTCCTCCCCAACTCGTGCTGTCTCTGTCTCTCTCAAAATAAATAAATACACTTTAAAAAATAAAAAATAAATAAATTCCTGCTACACTTTGAAAGGACAGAAACTGGAAATAATAAACAATTTGGGGCTAACTATTGAGATAATCATATAATTTTCCTCCTCTTAACTGTTCAAGTAATTGCATCAAGAATTTTACTAATATTTTATTTCTATGCTTTCAAGTTATTCCCTTAATACACTATTGAGTTTAAATTGTTATTATTTTATCATTATTTTTGTACTTATTTGTATTTTTATTTTTCCATGCCTGATTTCTAGCATCCAATGCCTGCCCTGAAGCCATTTACATACTTTTAAGAATTGCATGACCTGAGGCCCTATGTCTGATAGAAGATAGGATGACAAACTGCGTTCTTCTCAGGCAATTGCTTCAGATTTCCATTAGACATACATGGCATAGCTGTTCTCAGTCTCTAATGGACATAAATAAGGCGGAATAAATCGGTTCTTTATTTGGTGAATGGGAAGATCCCAAGATTCACCAAGAAATCACTTTCTTTGTGTCTCCCAGTGTGAACTAGAAATAAAAGGCACATTTTCCTTTGTACAGTCTATTGCCTGAAGTGTAGAGAAAATGAGTAATATCATTTGAAACACCATCTAAATAATGCTGCTTAGTTTTCTGCTTTAATTTCATATCACTCTCTTTAGCAATTTAATGTTTTTGGCTGCAAGTAACAGACCAACATTATAGAAATGTAAAGACCTTTATTTCAACAAAGAGGGTTGTATAAAAAAAAGAAAACGTTTGCACTACTGGTAGATAGAATTTTTAAATGAGTGTCATGATTTAGTAACCAGATCCAAACGTACATTTATTTCTTCCCTTGTGATCTTTTTTCAAATATTAACCATTACAACAAAATATTAAAATAATCTGATTTTACAAATAGACCATTAATTGTGTATTAGAAAATGTTTTAAAAGAACTTTTTAAAAGTTGCATGTTCAATTTTTATTTCTCAAAATATTATATATTAATAACATCTTAATATGTTAGTGAGAATACAATGTTTCTGTATCACTAATAAAAGAAAATAAAAATATTATTTATCTAAAATTATAAAAAAGAAGTAAGTAACTACATAGGTGATTGCAAGGTTGGTTTGTGGTTTGATTATGCCAAGAAGGATCTAGACCTTTAAGTTTTCTATTCTGTTACCCTTGTGCTGTGGTTATGTCTCTTCTCATGGTTGCAGCATGACTGTTAAAGTTCCAAGCATCACGCAATTCTATAACAGCAACCCAGGAAGAAAAGATAAAGATGGAGGGAAATAGAGCTTTCCTCCTAAATCTCTTTCTATCAGAAAGGATTATCTTTTGCAGAATTCCCAATAGATTTCTCTTTGTATCTCATTGCTCAGAACTGGGTTATATGCTACTTCTGGCTGCAAGAGACTTTAAGAAAGTGAGTATCTCTTTTTTAGGCTCTAGCTGCAGGCAGGCATAAAAATGGGAATGGGGATGGTGGTGGGGGGCAGGAGGGAGCTGGAGAAAAGAAATTGGGAATGGCTAATAGATTAAAAACAAACACTATCCTGTTTCACTGCTCTATTTTTCTTTTAATTAATTAATATGTTTGATTTTTTTCTATTTTTCCTTTGTACTTATCCAAGTTGATATAAGTTTTCCCTTATAGGACTTAATATTTCTATCCAAACACTTTTAATGTTTTTCCTGATTCATTGAGTACATCCCAGCCAGTCCCTTTTAACTTGCTTGGCTTTCTTCTGTGCCATCACTTTGAGGGCAAGTCTCAGCTTCTGTTTCTAACATAAATACTAGGTGGTCACCACATTCCAAATAGTTTATCACACTTGAGATGTTTTCAGTCACTTGCTTCAAAACATAATCTCATGAGATCAGACTCTCCATTCTCCTGTTATTTCCAAAAGCACACTTTAGTGCTCATGTTTCCTTGGCATACTTTTTCCCTTAGCAATATCAGATTAATCAAATTCCCTCTGACCATTCTTCTGTCAGAGTAGAAAGAGTCAAGGTCAGAATCTTCTTTCCAGCCTCTGACTAAAGTAGAATTGGCATTAGAAGAGTGCCATATTAGTACATTCATGCTTAGATAAAAGAGATTCTCATGGAAACTGAGCTTGGATTTAGACAAATATAGGTATATCTGATAAATTGTGAGTATCACCAGCCTGAAGGCATGGTTGATGTGAGTACAGAGAAAAAGACAAAGGCTTTTGTGTATTTTTTATTACAAAATCACTCTCAAAATGAACAACTGACGTCATCTATATGTGCCAAGGGCCAACTCTTCTCTGGATTAACTTCCATGTCCAATATAATTTTTTAAAGGAAAAGTGATGAAAATATGCCAGTTTTAAGTCTTCCCCCACCAACATACATACACACAATTAATCTCAACAGTATTCCCCAAAATTACTTAGAATTTAGGCCAACAAAAGACTTTTTCAGAAAAGAATATTTATTACTAAGTCTGTGACATTGTTTACTGTTGTTGTGCATGGTGATAATAAAAATAAGGCCATTTTTAGTCAGTTTTATTCCTATTTCTAAATTCTCTACAGATAATGCTCCCCTCCCCCCAACTGCCTGTACTTGGAGCTGATCATGACTACTATCCCATCCTTGGTATGTCACTAGGGGAAATGAAGACATTTTGTATGTTCACATTGTGGAAGAATTGTCTCGGTGTTTGTATATAATATATCAGAGGCAGATATTCCTTAATTTATGGATGAAAAAAAACTAGGGCTAAGAAAAGTTTATGAAGTAATTAGCAAATCCAGAATAAGTCAGATTCATCAGGTTCCAAAACCCATGCTTTCTAATGGATACCAACTAGCTTTTAAGAACTCATGAGACTTGGATTCTAGTCTCAAACCTCCTGTTCCTGATCTGGAAAAGAGCAGGCTTGGGTGAACTGATATCTATGATCCTTTTAGCTAAAAAATTGAACTGTCTTTTTTGGGTACTCTCTATGGCTCAACCATTAAGGTAAGGATTTTACATATGTTACTTATTTAAAACAAAAACTAAAAAAAAGCTAGTAAAGTAGGGGAGAAAATTAAGATGCAGAAAGGTTAAATAAAATGCTGAGGGAAGTCTAGAGTTAGCAAATAGTGGAACTGAGATTTAAATTCAGACCTATCTGGTTCATGAGGACACATACTTAACCTAAAATACCTATTGCTTTAAAGAAATTGTTCTCAATTAGAGATGTATGTCAAAATATGTAGAGTTAAAGGGTGGATTTTTAAAACCATATTGAACATTACAGATTATTTTATATTCACATTTAATAAATATATTTTATAGGACAAATTTCTGGAAATTATTCCCATCTGTTATATTCATAGATAAAGGAAATGTCAACATATGTAGAGTCAGAAGCTAGAGAGAGACATAAGTTTGATTCTCTCCAGAATTTAAAAATCATAATGAACAAATCAAAACTTCCAGGCCTAAGCATGAAGAGATGAGAATACAGAAGGGTGAGGGTGATGTGTGGAAGCTTCTTCACTGAATGTTTTTTCCTGAGGATTGAAATCACACTTGCCTCAACTGAGTTAAATTTCTATCCTTCTACAGACATTGACAGTCTTGATATTTTTGTCTTTTTTTTAATTCCATCTGGTTATCCTATAATATGTATAGGCTACAGCAGTAAAAAGATGGTTACATATTCTATCTTCATGGAGCAAATGCTCTTACATGTAGGAAAGCTTATAAACCAATCTCAGACTCTTTCTGCAGCTGAGTGGGATGTCACTGGGAAGTATTGAATTCAGAGAATTTCCTTGCTGATGTGCAGTCCTGGCCAGAAGCCACATTAACTTTTTTCACCTCTGGGGAAAAGCTGGCAAAAAGCAAGGTGCCAAAGCTAAACTTTACCTACTTCAAGTTTTGCCAGGGAACAGCCCTGTTTGCTCCCAACTCAACACAAGCTCATAAAATCTATTTCTGTCCTGTGGCACTTGAGCAGATGTCGCTTATTGGGAATTTGTCTGGACTAGAGATGAGAATAAAGGTGAGAATAGAGAGGAAAGGATAGATTCAAGGATCATTATGAAGGAAAAATTGTTTGGTGAGTGACTGGATGTGGATGCCAATGGTTAAAAAAAAAGCAAAGATTCCACTTTTTAGCTTGGGTGGTTTGAGAATGGTTATCATTTGATAGAAATATCAGCCAACAAGATAATTTGAGATGTACTTTGGATAAACTGATAAGAACACCTATGTGGAAACACGGACAGATATATGTTCAACATCACAAAATTAGGGTAAAAAGTGACATTCATGTTCCTTTTAATATTTGAATCAAAGTCTACATAATCTTCTCTCCCCAACTATAATCTTTAATCCCATAATAACCCACTCAGTCTCACATGTGATTCTAGATACTTATGGAGAAAAAGTAGAAAATTTAGTCAATTCCCTATAGGATTTCTGTTCTTTGCTTCTCCTACATAACATTACTGAGTACTGCTTTATAACAGGTACCATTTTAAGTTTTCACATGTATTTGTGCATATAATCTTCACAAAAAAACATGAGAAGGAGTTATCATCACACCCATTTTGCTTATGAAGTTACCAAAGGCCAGAGCCAGGAGTTACACACACCTGTCTAGATTTAGAGACCTTATCCTTCCTTGTCTCTTGTACTCTGCTGCCTCTATCCTCATGGACAGTTGTGGTACCTGGTGATGTATTGGGAAAAGGCAGTATAGCAACCTGTCACAATCCTTGTTCCCTGCTGGGAGTTCAGTGGTGATCTAAGGCTTGTCTGACCCCCAAAGCACAGTAGAAACCCATTCCTGGTTTGCTGCCTAAATTCATAATGACTAGGACATTCACTGCCACCAAAATCTAGGGTCCCAGGGCCTATGTGGCTCCCAACTCAATAAAGATGGTGCCTAATAAAAGATTCCTGGGACACCTGGGTGGCTTAGTCAGATAAACATCCGACTCTTGGTTTTGGCTCAGGTCATTATTTCACAGTTCATGAGTACAAGGTCCACATTGGGCTCCACACTCACAGCACAGACCCTGCCTGGGATTCTTTCTCTGCCTCTCTCTCTCTCTCTCTCTTTCTCTCTTTCTGTCTCTCTCTCTCTCAAAATAAATAAATAAACGTTTAAAAAAAGATTCTCCTCTCTGCTCTCACTGGAAAAATACATTTCTCAGAGTATGCCCCTGCATCTATTCAGGGTATCCAATGTTACACCTCTTGAGTGACACAGATCTTTCAGTACACACACACACACACACACACTCAAGAGGCATCTATACAGCCGGGTTTCCAGCCTTCTCCCTGGACATCATAGGCCCTGGAGTTGTGTCCCAGACCCCTTGGAGAACCTGTGTCTAATTCTTGATATTTGCTCTTAGTTAATGTCCTTAAACCCATCAAATATTCTAATAATATTGAGCTTCAAGGAAAAAGCAATCTATTGTCTCCATATATGTCCTCCTGTGGTCTACTTGACTCCTATGTAAATTTACTCACCTTCCTGAATTTCCCTCAACTTATTTTGAGCTTGGCATATTGAGTAATTGTTCTCAAAACAAAGAACATCCACCCACAAGTAAAAGAAACCATTAAGAAATTTGACATGGTCAATTCTTTAATTAAAAAATAATTCTTAAAGGTTTCCTTTGTTGCATATACCCTACCTAGGAATGGAACCTAAGTAAGAGGCAAGACTGTGCCAGCGCAGCTTATCAGGAAATTCTTCCATAGACTTAACCTAAATCCATGAGTAATATAGTTTATTATAATGAATATCAATTAGAATCATCTATAGTAGTTCAATAAATATTTATTAAATATCTATATGATCCAGGCACATGTGCCAGATGATGGGACTTTGAGGATGAAGATATTGTTCCAGTCATCAAGACTCATTTTGTTACACCCATGAGAATGGCTATTATTACAAAAATTAAGAAGAAAGTAATGAGTGTTTGACAAGGATATGGAAAAATTGGAAGCCTTTTGCATTGCTGGCAGAGACATATAATGGTACAATCACTATGGAAAACAGTATGGCCAGTTACACAAATAATTAAAAATTACTTACTATAATAGTCCAGCCAACTCCTCTTCTGGATATATACCCAAGTAAATTGAAACAGGGACTTGAACAGAAATTTATATGCCTGTATTCATAGCAGCATTTTCACAATAGCCAAAAGGTAGAAGCAACCCAAGTGTCCATCAACAGATGAAGGGATAAACAAAATGTGGTATAAACATACAGTGGAATATTAATCAGTCTAAAGAAGAAGGAAATTCTGACATACAACAAAATGTATGAAACTTAAAGATATCATATTAATTGAAATAAACTAGGCACAAAAGGGCAAATATTGCATTACCTCACTTATATAAGATACCAAAGAGTAGTCAAATTCATAGACATAGAAAGAATGATTGTTGCCAGGGAATGGAAGGAGGGAGAAGTGGGCAGTAGGGAGTTATTGTTTAATGGATCTTGGGCTTCAATTTGGGAAGACGGAGAGTTCCTTGGAGGGTGGTGGTGATAATAGCACTATAATGTGAATGTTATGTGTGTTTTAGCAAAATTTAAAAAATTTTTATTTTAATTAAATAATTTAGCCTGGTGTGGGAAAAAGACTGATAAACAAGCAAGTATTTAACAGTCCCATGAGTGTTAACACAGTGATAATGCAGCATAGGTTCTGCATCCTGAATTAGGGTCTACATGCCTAACACTTTCCACAAGTAGCCCTTTTATTTAAAGTCAGAAGATAGATCAATGTTTCAAGGAAAAGTTAAGATGATGGAGGAGTAAGGGGAAGCTAGGCTTGCCTCATCTTTTGAACACATATTTGATAAATATCAAATTATTATGAACACCCAAGAAATCGATTTGAGAACTGAAAGAACAAAATTGCACAACTAGACATAAAAAAAAAATGACCAGATAGTGGAAGACAGGAGCTGCAGACAGTTGATTTGGGGGAGAGAAGAGCTGCAGGCACCACAAAGGGGAGGGAGCCATGATCAGAGAGAGAAGCAAGACAGAAAGAATGAAAGCATGTTAAGGGAACTGCACAAGAAAAATTCTTCTCCAAAACAATTGACTGGGGAAAGGGAGAGGGGCTGAATACCACAAGTTTTTATAAGCAGCTGAGTGCAGAGTGTGAAGTTTCAGAGGTCTGTGCCATTGCCATGGTTGTGCCTGGCAGGCTTGGTGGTGTTCCCATGGGGAAGGAAGGCAGAGACTCAGGAGCAGGCAGTGTGGTCTGAGGATCTCCTGGATTGCAGGGGCAGAAATAGTTCCCCTGCTTGGAGTGCATTTGGGAGTGGCAGCACATCCTCTCAGGGAGCAAAAGAACTGGCAGTGCCAGCATGGTGCCCTGTTCCTTAGCATTGGAACAAAGACAACAGCTGAGGGCAGCAAACCTCAGTGCCAGCTTTTAGCTGCACTTTACCATAAACTTGGAATTGTTGCCCAGTGGAGCAACTGATTTCTGGGAAAAGCTGGCCCTGGCCACAGCACAGCCAGACTCTCCTCCCCTCACCCCCAGAGAATCAGCAGGGGTCTGCACCACATAGATCTCTAAAATTTGGAGTTGTGATACCCAGTAGCACTTGAGGTCAAACAAAGGAGTGCTTTGCTGCCTGGCAGGTGGACAGCCTGGACACAGGCAGGGTGAAAGTGGGGATCTAACAGAAGCCAGAGACATAAGAAAGGTACTTATTTGCTCTTGTGTGAGGGCTTCCTGAAGAATGAAGGGTACAGGCTCCCCACGCTGGGGAGGCGAGAGCAGGGTGACACCATTTCCCTCCCTGCCCATTAGCACTCACCAACTTCAGGGAGCAAACAGCGCCAACCAGTGGAGGCCCCAGCCACTTACACCAAGCCCTGTATCCCTGCTTCCTGCAGATGCATCTCCACTCAGGCAAGTCAGCTGGAGAATCACAGCAGCAGGCCCGTCCCTGAGAACACCAGCACAAACTCCTTGCACACACCAAGTCTACTGGTCATAGAGTGCTGCTAAGCTTCACCTCTAGAGAAAATAAGATCAAGTTTCCTTTTTTTTGGTCTAGCTTCTTTTAATAAGCGACCAAAACAAACTGAGGATTTGGCTTCCTTTTTTTTTTTTTTTTTTCTTAAACATCTTAATACAGCCATTACTCCCAGGAACATGAATACAATAGACTTTCCTAGTAATCACACACAAAAAACACAGTGACCCAGACAAAATGACAAGATGGAGGAATTCACTCCAAAAGAAAGATCAGGAAGAAGTCATAGCCAGGGATTTAATCAATACAGATATAAGTAAGATGTCTGAATCAGAATTTAAAACAATAATGATAAGGACACTAGCTGGACTTCAGAAAAACACAGAAGACACTAGAGAACACCTCACTGCAGAGATAAAAGAACAAAAACTAGTCAGGCCAAAATAAAAAATGCTATAACTGACATGCAAAACCAAATGAATGTAATGACAACGAGGATGATGAAGCAGAGAAAAGAATCACTAATACATAAGACAAAACTATGGAAAATAATAAAGCTGAAAAAAAGAGGGAAAGAAAGGTATTGTATCATGAAGACAGACTTAGGGAACTCAGTGACTCCATAGAGTATAATAACATTCATATAATAGGAGTCCTAGAAGTAGGAAAAAAAAGGAGCAGAAGGTTTATTTGAGCAAATTATAGCTGAAAACTTCCCATAATCTGGGGAAGCACACAGACATTGAAACCCAAGAAGCACAGAGAACTCCCCTTAAATTCAACAAAAGTCGGCCATCACCAAGACATATCATAGTCAAATTCACAAAATACACAGACAAGGAATGAATCCTGAAAACAGCAGGGCGGGGGGTGGGGAAAGTCCTTAACCTAAAAGGAAAGACAGCTTAGGTTCACAGCAGACTGTCTGCAGAAACTTGGCAGGCCAGAAAGGAGTGGCAGGATATATTCAATGTGCTGAATGGGAAAAATATGCAGCCAAGAATACTTTATTCAGCAAAGCTGTCATTCAGAATAGAAAGAGAGATAAAGAGTTCCCCAGACAAAAAAAAAAAAAAAAAAAAGGAATTCGTGACCACCAAACCAGCACTGCAAGAAATATTAAAGGGGACTTTTGAGTGGAAAAAAAAAGACCAAAAGCAACAAAGACTAGAAAGGAACAGAGAACATCATCAGAAACACCAACTTTACAGCTAACAGAATGGCACTAAATTCATACCTTTCAATAATCACTCTGAATATAAATGGACTAAATGCTCCAATCAAAAGACATGCTAGGGTATCAGAATGGATTAAAAAGAGAGAGAGAGAGAGAGAGAGAGAGAGAGAGAGACCCATCAATATGCTGGCTAGAGGAGACTCATTTTATACTTAAAGTCATCTGCAGACTGAAAGTGAGGAAATGGAGAACCATCTAACATGCTAATGGATGCCAAAAGAAAGCTGGTGGAGCCATACTTATATCAGATAAACTAGATTTTATTTTTTACTTTTTATTTTTTTATTTCGTATAGAGATCATGTGCAAGTGGGGGAGGGGGCAGAGAGAGAGAGAGGAGAGGAGAGAGAGAGACAGAGAGAATCTTAAGCAGGCTGCAGGCTCAGCACAGAGCCTTAGGCGGGGCTTGGTCCCACAATCCTTGGATCATGACCTGAACTGAAATCAAGACTCAGATGCCCAACTGACCAGGCCATCCAGGCACCCTAACTACAGAGACTGAGATCATACCGTGCATATTTTCAGACCACAACACTATGAAACTTGAAGTTAACCACAAGAAAAAATTCAGAAGTACCATAAATACATGGAGATTAAAGAACATCCTACTAAAGAATGAATGCGTTAACCAGGAAATTAAAGAAGAAAAAAAAATACATGGAAGCCAATGAAAATGAAAACACAAAAGTCCAAAACTTTTGAGATGCAGCAAAGGCGGTACTAAGAGGGAAGTATATTGCAGATCAGCCCCACATTAAGAAGCAAGACAAGTTCAAATACACAACCTAACCTTATACCTTAAGGAGACAGAAAAAGAACAACAAATGAAGCCTAAAGCCAGCAGGAGGGAAATAATGAAGATTAGAGCAGAAATAAACAGTACAGAAACAAACAAACAAACAAAAAACAATCAGAACACATCAACAAAACTGAGAGATGGTTCTTTGGAAGAATTAATAAAATTGATAAGCCCCTAGCCAGACTTACCAGAAAGAAAAGAGAAAGGACCCAAATAGACAAAATCATGGTGGAAAGAGGAGAGATCACAACCAACACCACCATTATAAGAGAATACCATGAAAAATCATATGCCAACAAACTGGACAATCTGAAAGAAATGGACAAATTCCTAGAAACTCACAGGAAGAAATCAAAAATTTGAACACACTTAAAACCAGGAAAGAAATTGAATCAATGATCAAAAATCTCCCAACAAACAAAACTCTCTCCAGGTGGCTTCCCAGGAAAATTCTACCAGACATTTAAAGCAAAGTTAATACCTTTCCTTTTCAATCTGTTCCAAAAAACATAAATGGAAGGAAAACTTCCAAATTCATTCCATGAGGCCAGCATTACCTTGATTCCAAAACCAAAGACACCACCACATAGGAGAATTATAGGCCAATATTCCTTATGAACATGGATGCAAAAATTCTCAATAAGATACTAACAAATAGAATCCAACAGTACATTAAAAGAATTATTCACCATAATAAAGTGGTATTTATTCCTGGGCTACAGGGCTGGTTCAATATCTGAAAATCAATCAATGTGATACACCACATTTAAAAAAAGAAAGGATAAGAACCATATGATCCCCTCAATAGATGAAGAAAAAGCATTTGACAAAATACAGCATCATTCTTGATAAAAACCCTCATACCTCAACATCATAAAAGCCATATACAAAAAAAACCCACAGCTAATATCATCCTCAATGGAGAAAAACAGAGAGCTTTTCCTCTATGATTAGGATCAAGACATGGATGTCCACTCTCACCATTACTATTTAACATAGTACTGGAAGTCTTAGCCTCAGCAATCAGACAACAAAAAGAAATAAAAGGCATTCAAATCAGCAAGGAAGAAGTCAAACTTTCACTATTTACAGATAGCATGATCCTTTATGTAGAAAACCTGAAAGACTTCACCAAAAAACTGCTAGAATTAATACATAAATTCAGCAAAGTCACAGGATATGAAATCAATGTACAGAAATTGGTTGCATTTCTATACACCAATAATGAAGCAGCAGAAAAAGAAATAAAGGAATCAATCCCATTTACAATTGCACCAAAAACCATAAGATGCCTAGGAATAAACCTAACCAAAGAGGTTAAGATCTGTACTCTGAAAACTATGTAACACTTATAAAGGAAATTGAAAAGGACACAAAGAAATGAAAAAAACATTATATGTTGATGGATCGGCAGAACAAATATTGCTAAAATGTCTATACTATTCAAAGAAATCTATATATTTAATGCAATCCCTATCAAAATAACACCCACATTTTTCACATGTTTTTTTAGAACATACAATCTAAAATTTGTATGGAACCATAAAAGACCCCAAATAGCCAAAGTAATCCTGAAAATTAAAAGCAAAGCAGGAGACCTCACAACTCCAACTTCAAGCTATATTACAAGCTGTAGTCATCAAGACAATATGGTACTGGCACAAAAACAGACACATATATCAATGGAACAGAATTGAAAAACCTAGAAATGGACCCACAACTATATGGTCAACTAATCTTCAATGAAGCAGGAAAGAATACCCAATGGAAAAAAGACAATCTCTTTACCAAATGGTGTTGGGAAGCCTCACAACAATACGCAGAAGAATGAAATTGAACCACTTTCTTACATCATACACAAAAATAAGTTCAAAATTGGATGAAAGACCTAAATGTGAGACAGGAAATGAAGAAAATCCTAGAGGAGAACACACCAGCAACCTCTTTGACCTCAGCTGGAGCCACTTCTTACTAGACACGTTGCCAGAGGTAAGAGAAACAAATGCAAACATTAACTATTGGGACTTCATCAAGATTAAAAAAAAAAACAAAACACAAAAAAAAACAAAAAACAAAACAAAACAAAACTTCTGCACAGCAAAGGAAACAATCAACAAACCTAAAAGGCAACCAATGGAACAGGGAAAGATATTTGCTAAAGACATATCTGTTAAAGGGTTAGTATCCAAAACCTATAAAGAACTTATCAAACTCAGGGCACCTGAGTGGCTAAGCTGGTTAAGCATCTGACTCTTAATTTCCGCTCAGGTCATGATCCCTGACCTGACATTTATTTGTGGAAGTGAGCCCTGCATTGGGCTCTGTGCTGACAGTGCAGAGCCAGCTTAGGATTCCCTCTCTCTCTCTCTCTCTCTCTCTCTCTCTCTCTCTGCCTCTCCCTTGCTGTGTGCTCTCTTTCTCTCTCTCAGGGAAAAAAAGAACACATCAAACTCAACACTCAAAAAACAAATAATCCAGTTAAGAAATGGTCAGAAGACATGAATAGACATTTTTTCCAAAGAAGATATCCTAATCTAGATGGCTAACAGACACATGAAAAGATTCTCTACATTACTCATCATCAGGGAAATATAAATCAAAACCATGATGAAATACCACCTCACACCTGTCATTATGGCTAAAATTAACAACACAGGAAACAACAGATGTTGGCAAGGATGCAAAGAAAGGGGAAAACCCTCTTACACAGTTGGTGGGAATGCAAACTGGTGCAGCCATTCTGAAAAACAGTATGGTGTTTCCTCAAAAAGCTACAAATAGAACTACCCTATGATCTAGCAATTGCACTACTAGGTATTTACCCACAGGATACAAAAATAGAGTCAAAGGGGTACATGCACCCCAATGTTTATAGCAGCATTATCAACAACAGCCAAACTATGGAAAGAACCCAAGTGTCTACTGACTGTAGAATGGATAAAGAATATGTGGTATGTATATATAGATATAGATATATAGATATATATAGATATATATATAAAAGAATATATATATTTATATATATAAAGAATATGTGGTGTGTGTTTATATATATATATATATATATACATACCACATCTCGTCTCTCAAAAATAATGAAATCTTGCCATTTGCTATGACATGGATAGAGCTAGAGTATATTATGTTAAGTGAAATAAGTCAGTAAGAGAAAGACAAATACCATATTATTTCATTCATATGTGGAATTTAGGGAACAAAATATATGAATGTAGGGGAAGTGGGGGGAAGAGAGAGGGAAGCAAACCATAAGAGATTCTTAACAACAGAACAAACTGAGGGTTGAGGGAGGGAGGTGGGTGGGAGATGGGCTAAATGGGTGATGGGTATTAAGGAGGGCACTTGTTATGATGAGCCTTGGGTGTTATATGTTATATGAATCACTGAATTCTAATCCTGAAATCAATATTACACTATATGTTAACCAAATAGTATTTAAATAAAAATTTGGAGAAAAAAATAAAGCCAGAAGATAAAAAGGAAGGTGTTACCATTTTGAAGTGTTAACCGTTGAGCTCCAGTCAGTCCACTATGATTCAGTCACTTGAACGCCTAGCCTTGGCAGTTTCAAATCAGAGAACAAAGGTAACAAATCCTTGACTTTCAAGTTGGAAATCAACAGTACAAAAAAGGGGCAGAAAATATTTAGAAGATTCAAGTCCCCTTCCCAACACACATACACAGATTCCCAAACTAGGTAAAGATTCCACAGGGTAGAGTATAGAGACAGGGAAAATGATTGGAGTACTGGAATTGGATTGTAGACACTAAACAACCTGCCTGGGCAATTCTTTGTGTCATACAGTATCACACAGACTAGTGAGAAACAGGGAGCAGCTGGGAGGAGAGTCAGTGGTTGTATCATGTTTTAGGTGCTTAGAGACATTTTAGTCTGCATGTACTGAGAACTGCATAACACCTGCTCTGAAGCACTGACTTAGTTGTCCTTCTCACTGATGATGGACTCTGTGGGAGTCCATCAAGAATGATGCCTATGTGCTTTCAAAACTTGCTCAACTCCCATCCTACCTACCTTATATAGAATAATTTCCCTTTCAACGGTTTAGGACCCTTATATCTCCCTGAAAGAAAGGGTAGAGCTCTGAGTAAATGATAGTGGTACAGGAAGGAAAGAAAACCTGACCTAGGACATGATATGTATAATAAGTTCAAGATCTCCCATCCATCTGGAACAGTGTTGGAATGGCGATCATCTTAGTTCTGTAGCCATTATAACATAATTAGAAAGCTTAAAGTGCTAAAAGCAAAAAGTCTGAGTACCACACATTAGAAAGTTGAGCACAGATTCTGTGGAGGATTTTTTAGAAAAAATATAACAATATCAATGCTTAAGTAATGAAATTCATACAGGGCTCTTTTGGATAGAAGGACTAAAAGAGACCCTCTACAACAAAGCAATGTCATAAGGACCATTCCTAGAAGACTGTTAAACTTAGTTAAACACATCTATAGATACAAAGCACAAAGTCCCAGGGCACAGCAGAGTAGGGGTCACAGTCAGTAGCATTAAGAGATTGGAAGAAATCAGGACAAATAACTGGGGCCCAGAGGTCTGGAAAGAGATCCAACCCTGATGACACTGAATTATCAAAACAAATCCCCTGAAAAGATTTTTAAACCATCTGCCCAAATTTATTCTTGCAGCTCTAATTACAGACTTGTCTCCTCTGGGATCAGGAGGGAAAACAGAAAGAAACCAAGCTAGTATGTCTAGTCTCTAAAATCTCCAAACAAGGATCAGTTATGCATCTTTGATAGGCCTGTGTCAATACTTTGCTCTTCATTAAAAGAGGTCAGCTAAATGAAGATAATGGAACTCCCATGACCTATTGACTTTGTTGCATCATCAACTAAAATTATCCCTTAGCCAAAATGTGACCAATTTCTTTCTTATTATTCACACAGCACCCAGTAGACTGCAGATTTTTGGAATTCTAAATGTCTTAGCAATAATTTAATGCAATGCCACAATGTCTCATTGTTCTCTAGTGAGAATCATCTCCATGTGATTCTTCCCAAGTCCATTATTCACTCTTTTCCTTTCCTTCTGGTTATTCTTTCTCTTCTCCATGGCAACTTCAAATTATTAAGTTTCTCATGGTACCAAATACAGGCAAATGACTAGAAATGGAAAACTGTCTTGTGTGGATTTTGTTTCATGTGTAAATACTCACCAGAGAGTAGGCTCCTATCACTACCCAGTTCTAGAAATATTTGAGATTGGTCTACTGTGTGTTGATTCCATTCAACCAGTGGACTCGCCGTTTACGTGCAAAAAAGATAAAATACTATATAGTTTTGCAATAATGTTTAAGTATTAGTGTCTAATGAGTTAGGCCACCTAAGATACATGTTCATTAGCTCCAGGTGAAAATGAATGTTGCATTAGAACCATTTGCACCACCCACCTATGAAAGCTTGATAGATAAACCAAGTGACTGGGGACTCACTTAATCTATGAGTGTTTGCAATATGAAAATTTTCTCTCGGGTGTAACACCTATCTATGAATTATTTTGAATACTGCATTTAAGAAATGTGGTATTTTTCTTTTTTTTTTATTTTTATTTTTTTTTAAATTTTTTTTTTTTTCAACATTTTTTATTTATTTTTGGGACAGAGAGAGACAGAGCATGAACGGGGGAGGGGCAGAGAGAGAGGGAGACACAGAATCGGAAACAGGCTCCAGGCTCCGAGCCATCAGCCCAGAGCCTGACGCGGGGCTCGAACTCACGGACCGCGAGATCGTGACCTGGCTGAAGTCGGACGCTTAACCGACTGCGCCACCCAGGCGCCCCAAGAAATGTGGTATTTTTCTATTTAAGACATAGAAAAATTAATATAGATTTCTGCCCCTGAGGAGTTTCCAAATTTACAATCTTGGGGTATAGACAATGCTTTTAAGTAATTTTAATACAAGTCAGTTTCAGCTCTTTACAGGTTACAAGATGTCTAGAATCTAATGTCAATTTCTATGTAGTAAAATATATACATATCCAAAATGTACCTTGAAAATCTCTTAAATTATCCAAAGTAATATATATATAAATTTAACTTACACTGTTTTAAAATACATAGTGTACATTTTAATATGAAACATAATAAAGAGCAAACATGCAAAAGTTGTTTAGATTATAGTATGTTTCATGTTATTTCATATAAAGTAACTGCTGTGTGGCTTAAGTGTTTACACCATAATACAGTTTCTTGCATATACATAAGCATTTACATTATAGCAACATTTTTTCCAGTCCTAATGATATTTAAACATATATGTGTGACTTTTATAAGTCCCATATATTCAATAATTTCTGCTATTTTGTTGATTATTCAATTCACTATTATATATATTATTTTCAAACTTTTAGCTCTTTTTTAAAATTTTTAACCCTCTGAAAAAGACTTCAAATTTTCTTTACTTCTCAAAGTCATTGTACTTCTAGTTTATTTACTTCTAAAAAAATTATCCATTTGTTCTTACACGTGGTTTTTTGTTTGTTTTTTCTTTTTTCTCTTACTTAAAGGCAATGTTTCCTGATTGTGAAATTTAAATTTTCCAAAGATATTAAAATAAAATTCTTCAACTAAAATAGGGCTTCAGCAAGCATGACTGCTCCAAATCTATAAGAATGTTTTGTATGGTCTGGGTATAATTTGTTAGGGGCATTAGAGGAAAGGAATAGGTGATAAAACAACTTGGAAATGACCATTTCACAAACAGGTATTTACAGAAATACAGAAAGCCAAATCACAAGCAATGTGGTAAAGGCTAGATAGATGGCAAAATGCTCAGCTATTGTTTTTGCCAACCCAGCATCCAATCCCTCTTCTGAAAACAGTATCATATTTTCACTTGAAGAGTTCTCCCTCCTTCACTCACAGTCCATGTAGTTCGAAGGCTCTAAGAAGAGCCTATGTGCCAGGTCTGGCCAATTCAAGCACTGCCTCTCTGCACAGACAATGTAGAGCCTGCTTGAGATTCTCTCTCTCCCTCTCTCTCTCTCTCTCTCTCTCTCTCTCCCTCTCCCTCTCCCTCTCCCTCTCCCTCTTTCTCTGCCCCTCCCCTACTCATGCATGTGCTCTCACTCTCTCTCTCTCTCTCAAAATAAATAAACTATAAATAGCTACTAGCTAGCTAGCTAGCTAGATAGATCTATCACTGCCTCCTTCAGGCCACAAAGGTTGGTATCAGGATGAGCATGTAACCCAAGACAAAATGAAAGGTTAAGTCTGTTCTTGGCTCAGCTCCAAAATTTGTCTAATTCTATCATTATTTAAGTTCCTTAAAGTTGTGGTAATTTTTTTTTTTGTCCTTTGAAAAGAATAACTGTATTACCTGTCCAATCTATCTCATAAAATTCTTCTAAGGATGAAATGAGTTTAATATACAACTTATGAAAATGATGCATTATAAAAGCATATATAAAAGCATATGCAATTATGACATTCATAATTGAAATCATAACATACATATCTTACCCATATCATGCTATTATAAAAATAAGATGTAAATGTTCTTTGAAAAACAAAATGCAATGTATAAACACAAGGTGATGGTGATAACATCATAGCAGGTTTGCTATTAAGCACCAAGGCATGAGTTCACTGAAACTGGAATAAACTCGTATTATCTGAGCCCACTGATCCATTTATTTTTAAGTATTTATTGAACATTACCATGTTCCAGGTACATTCACTGGGTCACACAAAGGCTATACTGGGATATATATTGTATCACACATATATCAAGAAGACAAAAATGCTATTTAACATACACATGTTCTCCCATCACACATACACAAAAGAAAAGTATCTAAAGGACTATAGCTGTTTCTGCCTTCTAAGGGTATTAATCATATCAGGGGAAAAAAATCCTTGAATAAATATCTGAGTTGGGCAATCATTAAGGAAAATGCTTTCATTTGGAGTCTCTATCCATGTTTTCTACTGGTAAATTATACAGTCATCAAGGGTAAGCTCTTTATTTATCAGAAAACTTTAATAAGTTTGGAGATATAACAAGTAGGGCCACAGTTTAGATTCAGATCATCACAGTAAGAGCCACTCTTAAATGTGGCAGGCAATGCCCTAAGTCCTGTACTACAATGCCTCACTGAAAGCACATAAGACAACTCTTCCATACTCTCACCATAGAGAATAACCAGAGCATCGTCATTAAACAGCTTGAAAGTGACAAATCTTACACTTGAACATGTGCTCTAGCAGCCTGGCCCCTAACCAGTACATGAGATTGCCTCCCTAGGGGTTAAAGGAAGCAGAATCCTGTTTTATCAAGTCAGAGGGTCTGATTTTTTTGAGAGACAGTAGAGAGGAAGTGTAAGAACAGAGACCCACTAATATGGCCAGACTATTGAGTTCCACATGAAAAGATACCCAGTCAAAATTATTTAGTGGCAGGTATGACTGACGGGATTTTAAAAAAGAATAATTTTACTGAAATTTAATGAATATACCATTCAGTTCATCCACTTAAAGTGTGTGATTTACAAAAAGACAAAAAATAACAAGTATTGGCAAGGATGTAAAGAAAAAGGAACCTTATACACTGGTGGTAGGAATGTAAACTGGTACAGCCACTGTGAGTATGAAGGGTCCTCAAAAAACTAAAAATAGAAATACCATATGATCCAATAATTCCACTACTGGGTATTTCCCAAAGAAAACAAAAACACTAATTTAAAAATATATATGCACCACTATGTTTATTACAGCATTATTCAAAATAGCCAGGATACAAAGGCAGCCCCCCCACACACACACACAGTGGACTATACACAGACATAAAAAAGGATGAAATCATGTCATTTGAGACAACGTAGATGGACCTAGAGGATATTATGCTAAATGAAATAAGCCAGACTGAGAAAGGCAAATGCCATATGATTCCACTCATATGTGGAATAGAAGAAGAAGAAGAACAACAAGAAGAAGAAGCAGCAGCAGCAGCAGGAGGAGGAGGAAGGGGAGTGGAGGGGAGAGGGAGGGGCAGGAGGAGGAGAAGAAAAAAAAAACGAATAAACAAAAAAGCAGAATCAGACCTATAAATACAGAGAACAAACTTATGGCTGCCAGAGGAAAGAAGGGTGGGGAGGGAGGGCAAAATGGGTAAAGGGGAGTAGGAAATACAAGCCCCCAGTTGTGGAATGAATAAGTCACAAGAATAAAAGACACAGCATAAGGAATACAGTCAATGATACTGTAATAGTGATGTAATGGGACAGATGATAGTTATACTTGTCATGAACACAGAACAATGTATGAACTTGTCAAATCACTATGTTGTACTCCTGAAACTAATGTAACATTGTGTGTCAACTACATTAAAATTTAAAAAATTAAATAAAGTGTTAAGATTTGGTGGTTTTTATTATATTCACAAAGCTACACAATGATCGCCAGAATCAAATTTAAAACATTTTCATATCCCAAAAAGAAACCCCATTCTGAGACGGAGTGACACATATTGCAAACCAAGGATCCACTCTCCATCATGTTTAGGTCATAGAAAATCACGGTAAATCAGCTTCCATATGAAGGACAGTAACATCTTATATCTGTAATTTGCATCATGCTTTAAAATATGTGTTCACATGTATAACTTCATTTGGTACTGCTGATGCAACCCTGTGCTGTTGTCAGTGGAATATTGTCCACACTTTATAAATTAAAACTCAGAAATATTATATGATGGCATTAACTCCTCACAGAGGAGAACCTAAAATCCAGCTCTCTTGATTCTAAATCCTATAAATCCTGTAACTTTTTTATTGATAATGTTTTATAAATTATAGATAAGCCAAATATATCCATCTCTGAAATCCAATAACTTCAAAAAACTCTCCCATGGCTCAAAAAGTAGTCAAACTTAAAAATTTTTATCTGAATACCTATGTTATTTCTTTTTCTATCACTGCTAGCCATCATGATGTCACTATACAAATGAAACACTTATTCATCCCTTTTCCCACTTATTAAGTGTCATTTAAAAAGTCTGGAGTTTGTGATATTATGATTGTTACCATGGTAATGAACTGCAATATCAAACTCTATTCATAAATCATCTGTAAGTAAAACAAACAAAAGAATGAGACTAAACACTGAGAGTTTCTTTTACTTAGAACCCATATTTAATAATAAAAATGTGTGCAAAAATTAAATTAAACATTTACTGCATGCCTACTATATACCAGGCTTTGTACCAGTTTCTGGTAATATAGAAACAAATGATACCAGTTTAGAGCCATTAGCACAAATTACTTTTTCAGCAGTTGCTCTTTCAACTAAGGCTATGGTTGAGTTTGCCACTATCTTGTTTCGATATGTAAGCTAATAAACTAAATATATAGGATACAACCAACCAATCATTCATCTTTAAAGACAATGCTATTAGTGCTCACTTCAGCAGCACATATACTAAAACTGGAACGATACAGAGAAGATTAGCATGGCCCCTGCACAAGGATGACACGCAAATTCGTGAAGCGTTCCATATAAAAAAAAAGAAAACAAAGATAATGCTATTAAATAATACTTAAATCCACTTAAGTATTTAATGAATTTTAAATCCATTAAAAATTTTCACAATGTGTTTTTCCATTTAAAAAAACAGGTTATAAAATAGTGTTTATAGTGTGATTATAATTTTCTTCTCTAGATTTTATTGTGTTCACCTAAAATGACATGATTCAGAGTTGAAGAATGCATTTGCTTTTTAAAAATCAACACACTAAAAATTTAGTAGCTGATAGAATGATATAACTGGAAGTCTTCAAATCTGGCAGCAGAAAGAATAGAAAACACTTCTTGCTGAAAAGACCTCACCTTAAGCAATTTTCCACTAGATTATTTGATGGACTATTTGGAATTTTCCATTCCATTTATTTGATGAAGGCTCTTCAAGAGTCCCAGTCAATTAAAAACAAAGAAACAAGAAAGAAAAAACAACCCCAAAACACTTTCAGTTCAAATCTGAAAACATTTTCCCAGTAAATCAAGCTGCCATTGTAATGAATTCCTTCATGTAAATTTTCTAATTGGCTATCTTACCAAGAAAAGAGTTTTTTCCAGAGACCAAGCCTGGCTCCAAAGAGCCCCACCAATGCTTCCTTTTCATAGCAACAGGGCTGAGAAATGTTTGCTCCAGGATCACAGCATTGAGTAGAAGACACTATTCTGACTCTTCCGCTGTCCTCAAGTTTCCTTTTAAGAATGGAAGGTAAAGGTAAAAGATAGGCTGGGTTCAAGAGTCCTAATAGAGAAAGAGCAGACCCTGGACTTCAGACCCTAAGTTCTCAGACCCACTAAAAGCTTATAAACCATCATTACTCATGAAACCCACATAAACAAAGACTATTTATACTTTCATTTCACAGGTAGGGATAGGACTGACTGCTAAATCTAATATTAGTTTAAATAAACCAACTGTGTACTATGTTCCAATAGTACATAAATAACTAGAGAAAAATCTAAATGAAACAGTGTTTTATTTATTATATAAGAGGAGGGATATTTCTTCCTAAGAGAAAATGGAAAGTAAAGGTATCTAGACTATTTTTTAAAAACTGAGGAACATCAAACAATGTATGTTCTTAAAAACTCTATAAATTAGGAGATAAAGTCACCTGCTAAGAGTATGAAGGCAGCGCTAGGGTTGAAGTTAAGGAATTCAGGGGAGAGCAAAAAGATTTAGAATAACTAGAAAACAAGAATTGTCAAATAGCTATGAAAACCCATTTGAGTTTGAATAGCAGGTATCTGAAGAGACCAATCAGCATGGTTTAGTAATTTCTCAACCAATGTTCAGGAGCCCAGAGGAGCAACTAAAAGATGTATTTTTGGGTAAGCTAATCAGATCTGAACTTTTGGAAGGAAAGCCCCGAAGACGGTCAAGGAGGGAAAAGACTGGGAAGTCTAGGGGGGTATCATCAACCTAATCCTATGCTAAGAGTAGGCTCAAGTTTTAACAGAAGGCAATCAGGTAATTAGGAGAACATAAAGGGATAGCAACTAAACTGCCACTTCTGTAGGCAGAAAGGAGTTAGTAGATAGTAAGTAGGTTGTGGTCAGAGTTACAAAGTCTATGATTTTAAAATACTGGAGAATAGCTATAGTGAAGCTAAGCTCCAGGGTGTCATTATGGGAGGCTTATGTAGAGCTAAAAGTCAGTAGTTTAGTAGGGGCTGAGGAATTGTAAGGGTGAGATATTAGAAGGCACATTAACTAGAATGTTAACTCACCCAGGATGATGATGAAGCAGAGAGCTACTTTTTGACTAACCTATTAGTCAATCCAAAGAATTTGAATTTTGTGCTGGAGATGTGGTGGGACAGAGTTCATGATGATAAAGATGAGAAAAGACAATATAAATGTACACTTCAAAGGGGAAGGATAGTGGGGTGCCTGGGTGGCTCAGTTGGTTAAACGTCCAACTCTTGGTTTTGGCTCAGGTCATGATCTCACGGTTTCGTGGGTTTGAGCCTCACATCAGGCTCTGTCATGACAGCATGGAGCCTGCTTGGAATTCTCTCTCTCCCACCCTCTTTGTCCCTCCCCCCTCACACTGTCTCTCTCTCTCAAAATAAATAAATAAACTTTTTTTAAAAAGGAAGGATAGGGGCGCCTGGGTGGCGCAGTCGGTTAAGCGTCCGACTTCAGCCAGGTCACGATCTCGCGGTCCGTGAGTTTGAGCCCCGCGTCAGGCTCTGGGCTGATGGCTCGGAGCCTGGAGCCTGTTTCCGATTCTGTGTCTCCCTCTCTCTCTGCCCCTCCCCCGTTCATGCTCTGTCTCTCTCTGTCCCAAAAATAAATAAAAAACGTTGAAAAAAAAAATTTTAAAAAATAAAAAAATAAAAAATAAATAAAAAGGAAGGATATTCAGTGGGGACAGAAACTACATGTTCCTTGGTAGTGAGGAGCAGAGACATGCTGATCCCTACTCCTTTTATAAAACGTTAAAGAAATTGCCTGGCGTAACATTAAAATTAATGAGCCCAAGAGCCAAGAAAATGAAAAATAACCATTCACACATTTTCCTTATTTTTCCCTTGTGTTGCTCTTTCGATGGCCCAATGAAAATAGCATTAAAATGATATCATCTCAACTCAGAATAATCATTAAAAAAAAGAAAACTATCTACAATACCTTTTCAAAGTAATGATAACTAAAACTGTAATAATAAAGGCTTTGAGGAACTGGTACTATTCCTGGAGAATTAGTCAAATATTGAGAGGGTTCCCTGATTAGCTCCTATTTTTCAGATCTCAGCTCAAACACAATTTTCTCACAGAAATTCCCACCACCAAGACTTCCTCATAGTAGTCATCATTTTATTCTTTTACATTTGTTTGACTTTGATGAACACCCTCCTCTGCACTACATTGTAAGTTTCATAAAGCAGTGATTTTAAATTCTTTATTCTATATATACTCACTGTCTGTCAAATTGCCCACTACAGTGAAATATCTTTTGAGTGACTTAATGAATGATATTTGTCTAAATTCCCTTACGACCCTAAACCAGGCAGTTTAGGTTTTATTCCAAGATTTTAACAATCAGATTTGGTATATGGGACATACAGAATTTTAAAAATGCAGTTATAAAAAAAGTGGTAAGATCAAGGGAGGATCATTGAAATTGGCCACTCATGTGCTGACACAGGGAGCAATGGGGAGATAGTTTGAAGAGATGCTTCTTCAATTAGCAAATCATTACTGAGTAGGCATCTCTGACTAGAGTAATTCAAAAAATTCAATAAAGAAATAACACAGGGAACATATAGCCCCTGACTCCTCTTGTTTTAATTGGGTGTGCACTCTGATATTGATATTGTTTAATTGGATCAGGTTGCAATAAGACTCCAATGTAAACATATTTTAATGTACACAAACAGAGCTTTAAAGAAAATTATCAAAATTACAGTAATCACTTAGCAACCTAATATCTTTCCATTTGTCTCTACAACAACTTGCTAAGGTCTTAAGCAAATTTAGATGGCTAAGTTCTGAGCTAAGTTGTAAATTAATAGTTATTTTGACTTTAAAATACCACTCCAAGTTTAATTACATTAACCATATCTAATGTGTTTATTTACACAGACATCAACCTCTTGAGCTATTTCTTGACTTGGTGACATCTGAATCTACTTTTACATCAGCATTTCTTATTAAGGATAGCCAATAATAATAACTAATTAAGGTACAAGGAGCCCTGCTAATGCAAACTGAAAAGTCTTTAGTGTGAATGAGATTCATTAGGTTCACTGGTATGACGCTTAATGTTAGTATCATAATAGTTTCATTTTTTTCTTTCTTAAATCATTTAACTTAATTCTACTGTAATCTGAGAATACACTGAAAGATTCCCATCCTTTGAAACTTGTGCACCTTGCTTTATAATTCATCATATGGTCAATTTTGCTAAGCATTCATGGGCATTAAAAGGAAGATAAATTCTGTCATTGTTGATTCTGTGTTCTACATAGCTCAGTTATTAATTTTGTTGTTCAGATCTCTTGTTGTTGTTTCTCTGTTGGATAAATAAATTTTAAAACTAGAGCGAACTGATTTCTAAGAAATCAGTAGTAGGGGTGAGATAAAGAAAGTTTGTTGTCTCAAGGTTGTCTCCAAGACTTTTGGTCTGAGCCATGGGAAAGATAAATGGCAATTAAATGAGATGGAGAAGAAAGAAAGGAAAAATTTCACATGACTTACATCTTCCTGCACATCTGATGTCACTGTTTCTCTACTCCACCCCCTTCTCCCCATATCTTGAAGGACTTGATGCCAAATGAATATGCAGAGATGGTATTTAGCTACACTATAGGATAAGCTAACACACAAGATGTTCCCTAACTTCTCTTCTCCCCTTCTCATAGTGTTTTCCCATGATGTGACCTATGAAAGAGGCTAATCTTCTAACAGACCCAGGAGAAGTGAAAGGGAGCTACACGATATTTCATGAAAACCCTCTAACAGAAATGTGATTCATTTCATTATACAGAAAGGATAAAATTGCACATAAGCAAGTATTTCATTAATTTACTTGAACATTGCATATCCTTAACATTTACCATAGCTTGTAATCCATAGATGCTGCAAAAACATAATGAAATGACATTCAAGCTTGTATAAATGTCAGAAAGGTTTAAGGCCACTTCTCTACACTAATAGCCCTCACAAGTTTATTTACACCTCTGTATAGTTTTTCATTTCTATAGTAGTTCAGTGCCTAAACTGAACTCAGAAATTTGAGGACCTTCCAACAAAAACTGAATATATGTGAACATGAATACACAGACATTTAATAAAATCCTTTGAAATAATTGTTCAATTTCTAGGTCAGCCAGGTCAGGTCAACATTGATAATTCAAAGATGTGATGTGTCATGAACAAAGACATAAAGTTGACAGCAGTGATGGCTGCTCTGTTTAAGCAGTGATGGAGCTGATATTTATGATTCCCATTTTATTTTTTTTAAGTCTTTCTAAACTAAACTAACATGATGTACTAATCTCTAATAAAAACAAGCCTAATTGCCTCTCATTTGGATTATAATCATAAAGGTCTGTTTTTTTTACATAAAAACACTGCTCATTCTTAGATTACAGTGTATTCATAAACAAACCTCTATAAGTTATTTGTTTCTTTTTTCTAGTTAGAGAGAATGTAGCATTTCATTGCATGAAACTGAACTCAGGGATTAAACCTAAATGGATTCAAATTGGAGGACATTTTGTTTTCTATAGATATCAGGATGACAGTAGCATTTCCATTTTAAGGCAAAAGGCAATGAAAATAGGAAGTAAATCAAAATTTACATAAATATTACAATTTTATTATTTTTCTACCCAAAGCTGTATTATTCTATTATATGAAAAAAATCAACAACAGAAGTATTTAAGAACTCACAAACCTTAGAACATGTTTGCACTTTTGTGTTGTTATGTTTTCTGAGAGCTAATAATAACATAATTTTGTGTCTGTGGACTATCTTGCCTAGAGTTAACACTTGAGTAAAAGACTGAAATTCAAAAAGTTCATACAAACATCCCAAACACAATTCTGAGAATCATTCCACTGAATCACCTCATGAGTTTAATACATGAATATAAGTGGTAGCATCACATTTTGTTCCCTGGACCTAAGCTCATTAAAGCTCAATTTTATTTCAGACTGGAAGAAAATGAATAGAAGGCTACATTTGTCCTTAAATAACTCAAGTAAATTATCTTAAAATGATTCAGTCCTTCCTTGTTTTTATATCTTCCTTTCCCTCTCTTCCCCCCACCACATACATCCCCCAAATGAAAGCAATCTTACAGTCAATAGCTTTTTTTGTTCTTAGTCAAAAATATAGTAAACTTTGCTTTGGGTGGTTATGCCAAACAGTGGAGCCAAGAAGTAAGAGAAATAGACATAGGACTAGAAAGTCATCTCAAATTAAATTAGAGTGTTTTAACAACCTAAATATGCTCTAAAATCCTCTCCAAACTATTTTAAGGATTGGGGACTGCTCTTATCCCACTGTAAGCAGCCAACTTTGACAAGTCATGATCTCACAGTTTGTGGATTCAAGCCCTGGGGGCCCGGGGCTCTGTGCTGACTGGTTGGAGCCTGGAGCTTGCTTTAGATTCTGTGTCTCCCTCTCTCTCTGTCCTTCCCCCGCTTACTCTCTCTCTCAAAAATAAATAAACATTAAAAAATAATTATAATAAAAAATAATTATAATAAAAATAAAAGTTCCCACTTTGTGTCTGGATAACATTATCAGATTTTTATTTTCAAATTGTTTCTTCCATTTCCCAAGTAAAATACAAAAACACAAAAACATAATATCACAACAACACTGAGAACAAAATTGATGAACAACTTATTCTTAGAATCTATTGCAAGTCCCATGGATAAGTCTGAGAATCACAATGGATGACAATCTCAGTATTTTCTAATTTTTTTTATTTAGTGCCTCTCTCCTGCTAGGTTATATTAGGAAAATAACATATTAAATTATATTAACAATGATAGAAGGGAAAGAAAGTGAGTTAAGTTATGGGATTTACGTCATGGGAACTCAAATAACAACATGCAATTATGGAATAAATTAGATACAAAATAAATATTTTTAATTTAAATATAATACTAGTGAAATTTTAAAATAGGACATTTACCATCACAAATACTGGGGAAACACATGACATATTTAAAAAGGCATAAAAGAGAGAAATGCCAAAGAATTAATAAAAGAATCAGAAAACGCAACAGAACAGATATACCTATTGCAATCTAAATAACTTAAATTATTAAATCTAAATAGCTTAAATTATTAAATCTAAATAGCTTAAATTCAGCACTGTAAAATTATTTTAAAGAATATTAAACAAAATGGCACAAATAAGCTAAAAAGAAAAATGATAGGTCAAGATATATATAATAAGGTAAATACAAAGAAAGACATGTAATGATAGTAAAATTGAACAAAGGAAAACTCAAGTAAATACATTATAAATATAAATAAAAATAAATAAATAAATTGATAAATATTCATAATAAAGTTATGTCTATTATTAAGAATGTTCCTGTAATGGATAATTTTCTCATATAATAACAAATATAAAATCTATAATACACTTTGATGTTTATTTAGTTTTGAGAGAGAGAGAGACAGAGTGTGAGCAGGAGAGGGGCCGAGAGAGAGGGAGACACAGAATTTGATGCAGATTCCAGACTCTGAGCTGTCAGCACAGAGCCCGGGGACTCAAACTTACAAACTGTGAGATCATGACCTGAGTTGAAGTCAGATGCTTAACCCACTAAGTCACCCAGGCTCCCCAAAACTACAATACACTTTAAAAATCGACACAGATGGTAGCATTAGAAGTCTATAATATACCCTCCTTTGAATTTCAGCAAATTTAGTAGGCAAAAACCGAGCTACTGAGGATGTTAATTATATATTGATTTAGATTATTTTATGTTTTATAGATAATACAGAGTATATTGTATATTGCAAATATTATGCTTTTAAAATAAAATACATAATTGCAAAATCAATATATTTAACTACATGAAATATAAAAAACAAAATTAGTAGAAAAATTAGAATAATGTTTAACATAAATAATACAGAAAGGGAATTAATTTTGTCAAAAATCTAAATTATTATGAAAAACACTAGCAATCCAATAGAAAAATGAGCAAAGGACTATTACTCAGAGAATATAATTTTTTAATATAAATAAATTTTAAGTTTGCTATTCATCAAAGACATATAAATTAAATTAGCAGTGAAACTTGGGGATGCCTGCTGAATAGGTCCAATTTTTAATTACTAAGCCAAGTAAGAATGTCATAGACTGACCAGTCTTTTATATTGCTTATTTCTGGGAATAAGTAAAAAAAACTTGAGACTTGATAATGTTCAACACTTCTTTTTTATCAGTAAAGAGTAGCCCTGTGGAAATTATACTAAGTACATAAAAAAATGTAAGCACAGAAATGCTCATTGTAATATTATTTATGAAAACAAAAATATCTAAAACAAATTATGATCTCTTATCTGAAACCCTTAGAGAGGAATTTTTGGGGAATATATCATTTTTTTTTTTTTTGGACTTCATAATGCATAGACTAAGCCCCTGCAGCTTTAGGGCAACACCCCATAATCTATCAATATTTATTCCTGGAAATATCTCCCTTTAAATGGAATAAACACAGGGGCACCTGGGTGGCTAAGTCAGTTAAGCATCCAACTTCGGCTCAGGTCATGATCTCATGGTTCATGTGTTCCAGCCCCGTGTCGGGCTCTGTGCTGACAGCTCAGAGCCTGGAGCCTGTTTTGGATTCTGTGTCTCCCTCTCTCTCTGACCCACCCCCATTCATGCTCTGTCTCTCTCTGTCTCAAAAATAAACATTAAAAAAAAATTTTTTTAATGGAATAAACACAGATAGTCAATAGCCTCACATCAGTTTTGGTGAGTCTTGTCACCAAGTTAGATCTGAGCCCAGGTGCCCTCAGATGAATTCCAAAAACACTTTTATTTTCACAGCTGTTTGGATTTTGAAATTAGAGATAAAGGACTAGAGATAAGGAATTTTAAAATTACAGAAAAGGGAACTCTACTGATGGAATATTTGAAGAATCTTTACATTATGAAGCATCCGTATGGCAGAATACAACTTAGCAAATAAAACTAGAGTCTAAACATTCTATAGGACAAGGAACGTGTCTTTTATATAGAATTGGTGGAAATGTTAGTGTTTGAAATTGTATATATACAGTATAACTCCAAGTTTTAAAAGTATTTATGTGCAGGGGCACCTGGGTGGCTCAGTTGGTTAAGGGACTCTTGATTTTGGCTCAGGTCATGATCTCACAGTTGTTAGTTTTGAGCCCCACGTCAGGCTCTGCACTGACAGTGTGGGGTCTGCTTAGGATTCTCTCTCTCCCTCTCTCTCTGCCCCTACCCCACTTGCGCACACATGCTCCCTCTCTCTCTCAAAATAAATAAACCTAAAAAAAAATTACATGCATAAGGCGATGCAGATAAAATACCATTAATGTTAACAGTAGTTCTCTCTCAGTGTTAGAGTAATGGTTGATTTTTCTGTTTTATTTACAAGTGTTATCTGTATTTTCCAATTTTTTAGATAATGAGTATGCATTCCTCTTAGTTTAGTTTAGTTTAGTTATTTATTTTGAAAGAGAGAGAGCACAAGTGCATTAGTGCAGGGAGAGGCAGAGAGAGAGGGAGAAAGAGAATCCCAAGCTGACTCTGCACCACCAGCACAGAGCCAGTGTGGGTCTTGATCTCATGAATTGTGAGATCATGACCTGAGCTGAAATCAAGAATTGAATGCCTAACCAACTGAGCCATCCAGGAACCCCAAATTTCTTTTATCTTAGAAAAAATACATGGCTTAAAAGAAACAAGAAAATGTGGAAGTAGCTATAATGTAACTTAAAATCATTCTTGTGGGTTTAAGGTGTTATTATTAGGATAAATCTAAGCAGGTATTCTTTAATTCATAGGATGATAAAAGTATACATTTAGGGGGAAAAAACCCAAATCTGAATTTCTTGGCTGTCAAGATGATTGATAGGAATAGTAGTTAACTACGGAATGCTTTGGAATCACTATTCCTAAGAAAATCTAAATGATTTACAACTCCTGCCTTCATGCTTTTATTTATCATAATGATGTGCTTTATGTTTCAATTTCTCCTTTTTTTAAATTCATTTTTAGTAACCTCTACACCCCATGTGGGCCTTGAACTCACGACTCCAAGACCAAGAGTCACATGCTCTTCGGACTGAGCCAGCCAGGTTCCTCCCCCATTTCTCCTTTAGAAGAATGTTGATAAAATAGTGATGGCATGGAATAGGGAGAGTAAAAGAAAGGGAGTAAGCAATAAGAAATTAGCCTCAAGATTCTTTCAATCCTTTTTTACTGCTTTCATCCTAGAATATGGGGAAATGATAGCACAAGAAATTATTAGCCTGTTTGCTCAGTAAAGTCCACAATTACTCAAAATATTATCCTGAATATATACTGTAGTCTCTTTATGACCCTTCTTGGTCTCTCAGCATTTGAGTTCTCAGTCAAAAGTCTTGAGCACTAGCTTCTGTAATTTTTCTATTCAACACATAACCCCCACCCAAATCTTTATTTTAGCATTCCCATGAGCGGTTCAGGCTCTCTGTTCTATAAAGAGACACTGGAATTGAAATACTCTTAAGACTGTTTCACAACAGACTCTCCCAGAAGGTTCCAAATGTTCAGTATTTGCTCCATTTCCCCTGCCCTGTTGTAAATAACAACTTAGGATGTCATCTTATTAGGCCACAGTCACCACTTGACTCACCCAGGGAGAGTTAGTAGCTGGCTATGAGTGAGCACCAAGGCAGCTATTTTTAGATCTTTAAAACACAGACCTTCTAGCTAACCTATATCAATCCAATGAGTCATATTCTCTTGGTAAGAAATGCAAAAGCTGTTCTTTAACCCTCCCAGATCCTTTCCCCAAATTAAATTTGCTCTAAGCCCCAAGGTTAGGGCAGTTGACTCCTGGCTAGCTGTCATAAACAACTTTTAATTGCAAAATGGCTTGATGCATCTCCTTGTTTTGTTTTGAGTTTAGATTGATTTGTGTACAGTTGATACAAATTGGTATATGGGAGCCTCTGGATATATTTTTGAAAGTAGAAAGAAATCCTCTGAGGGGGATATAATAATTTTTTTTTTAAACTTTTTTTTAACGTTTATTTATTTTTGAGACAGAGAGAGACAGAGCATGAATGGGGGAGGGTCAGAGAGAGGGAGACACAGAATCTGAAACAGGCTCCAGGCTCCGAGCTGTCAGCACAGAGCCCGACGCGGGGCTTGAACTCACGGACGGTGAGATCATGACCTGAGCCGAAGTCGGCCGCTCAACCGACTGAGCCACCCAGGCGTCCCTATAATTTTTAATGAAACTGAAGTCTTTAGCAATAAGAGAATATAAATTTGCAAAAAGGTGAAACCTTGTAGCTGCAGATTCCTTGGACATTGGAAAGCCTTAGAATTAAAGTCGCAGGTCCTAGAAAAATCAATAGTAACTAAAAACCAAAGACAGGTCTTAACAAGAAAAGAGAACCTAATCGGATAAGTAGTGCACACTGGAGCAGGCTTGTACTGACTCAATGCAATGACTGTGCTCATTTTTTTTCTTATCTCCACATTCAGTGAAGTCACAGTGGTTGCTTGAAATTGGCCATGGTTGGAGTGGTTAGGCCACAGAAACCATCAAACACTACAAAGCAGGGCTTTTTTTTTTTTCTTTCTGTCCTGCGAGGCAGTCGTTAAGCATTTGTTAGACACAGACTAAAGTATATAGTTTTCAGAACTTTTAATAATGTAATTAGTAATACGTGTGATTGTATACTCTTTCAAAGTCAGTACCATATAATGAAAAGCACATGAAGCAGAATATTATTTGAAGGCAGTCTCTGATTAATTGAAGATATATCCTAGGGCAACTACTAAAAAAATTTTGAAGTATAAATATATCAGCCAATAGTGAAGATAAACTAAATCATAAGAAAAATGTTCAATTAACCAAAGAGCAGTGAAAAAGGATAAAAGAAATGAGGAACAGACAAAACAAATAGAAAGTAAGATTATAGATTTTAATCTAACCTTATTAAAAATGATAAATTGTGAATGCTCTAAACACACTAATTAAAAACAGAGATTGTTAAGCTGGACTTTTTTTTAAGTATACGCTACTTGTAAGAAACCCCCTTAATATAAAAGCATAGATAGATTAAAAGTAAAATGATGAGAAAAGATATACCACGCAAAAACGAAGAAAAGAAAGCTGGAGTAGCTATCCTATCACACAAAGATACTTCAGAACAAAGAATATTACCAATATTTAAAAGAAAAATCAGATAATAATGAATGGGTCAATTCTCCAAGAAGAGCTAACAATTCTATGTACGCTCCTAACAACATAACCTCAAAATACATAAAACAAAAACTGAGAGCGCTGAAAGGAGAAATAGATAAATCCACAATTACAGTCTGAGACTTCAACACTCCTCTCAGTAACTGCTAAGACAAATAGGAAGTCAGTAGAGATACAGGAGACATAAGCAACACTATCAACGAATCTGTTAATATAATGTCATATTATTTACATTTATAAGACACTCCATCCAACATCTGAGTAAGCATTTCTTTCAAGTGTATGTGGAATCTTCAACAAGATAGACCATACTGAGGCCCTTAAAATAAACTTCACCAAATTTAAAAGAATAGAAATCATACAAAGTATGTCTTTTGACCATAACAGAATTTAACTAGAAATTAATAAGGGATAGATCTGAAAATTCTCCAATACAGTATTTGGAAATTAAAGCTGCAATTAATATATCATATGTCATCACTGCAACTGAGTTAAATTCATTTTTTAAATATGTGATTTCCAAAAAATATGATGACCCCCTACAGTACAATTAATTACTATTGGCATACGTAGTCTTGTTGTTTTATAGGACTAAAAATACACCACTTCTCAAAATGATTCTTGGCAGAGTTACCTCAATTTGAAATGACATTCAAGAACTTTTGCAACACCGTCTCCCCCATACCTATGTCCATTGACAACGTACTAGTAATCCTTTTGGACAAGCTCAAACAGCCCTGAGCAGTCTTCCATGACAATTGTCTTTGCATGCCCACTCCTCATCATCCCCCAAAACTAGACTTTCCTTCCCTCATGTTCCCACAACACTCCACACATACCTCCTGTAACACATCTGGTGTCCTCTGTCTGGTTAAGTCCAGCTGTTCCTCAAATTTCAGTCCAGATTCAGTGAAAGCATTCCATGACTCTTCTCCCCTACTCACCTTTACTGGGTTAGATACACCTCTTATACAAACCCCAAAACACAATGATTAGCATAAGATTTCTCAACAGCAGCACTATTGACATTTTTATCCTAATAACTCTTTGTTGTGCAGGGCTTTCCTGTGCATTGTAGGATGTTAGGAGTATCCTGGACCTCTACCTGGTAGATACCAGTGGCACACACACCCCAATTATGACAATCAAAAATATCTCCAGGCATGGCCAAGTGTCCTCTGGGGAGCAAAATACTCCCCATTTGAGAAACCACTAAGTCAGTGCTACTAATCATACTGATTGTGATTAGTCTGTTTTTCTGTTTATTAGTCTATCTTGGACCATTGGTAACTCACGGGAAGAAAGTGTATTTTCTTTCTGAAGCCCAGTATCTAGCACAGAGACTAGCATCTAAGTAAATACTTATAAATATTTGCTGAAGAAAATGAATGAAATTATATTGCTTTGGAAATTATTTTGTTTACAGATCTATACAGCACCTGTCTTTTTCCTCTCCCTTCTGGATTGGGATTTCCTTGAGGACAAAGAGCCTTATTTAGTCACTTTCATATTCCCTGATTCATGCATCAGTACTGTCTAATCCTTCTTTTATAATTAAATCAATCAACAGAAGAATTTCTCATGTAAATAAAGATGCAATAAAACTGACAGATTACAACCCATGCTTCCAAGAGATAGTAGGAGAAAGAAAAGGTTTGTGTTTTTAAAAATACATACATGTGTATATAAATATATAAATATATATATATTTATATATTTATATATTAGCTATATATATATATTAGCTAATTTATATATATATACACATATATATATTTATATATACACATATATATATTTATATATATAAATATATATATATTTATATACATACAATGAAGTAAATGGGAGCATAAAAATTATTCATAATTATAGTGATCTGCACATAAACTCTTCATAATTTATTTCAATCAATTTATTTCTGCTTTAATAAACTATAATAGCAATGAAAATGATGGAACAAAAACTATAAATGCTGGAAGAATAGAGTAAGACATGTTGTACCTATTTTAAGATCCATATTAAATGCACATAATCAAGGGGGAAGAAGAGGACACTAGATGATTTATGACCCTATGGAGTGGTCTTTTTAATAATAATCAAAGTGATCACTACTTCAGGAAGATTATCTAGCATATAAGATGCTAGTCATGCATACGATTATTATTAGGCAGAAACTTGTCTCTATACCTTCATTTTTACCAGGAGACATACTAGATTGAATAACTTTTTATTATCTAGTTTTCGTTTTTAAAAAATTATTACAAAAGCAGCATATATGCATTGTAGAAAATTAGAAAAAAATTATGAAATCAATCCTTCCTCACCAGAGACCACCACTACCAATTACCTTAATTCTGTATTTCCAGGTCTTTACAACACACACACACACACACACACACACACACACACACTCCTTTGCAGTTTCACCTCAATATAAAATCATACTGCATATGTTTTTCCTCAACCTACTTTTTGCAGTAAATGACCTCTACTTTTCTTTCAGTACATTTTATCTCCTCTGATATTGAGACTATTTTCAAAAGTCCCCATTTGATCCCAAAATATCACATATAGGTGGTCTGTCCATTCAAAGATCAAATGTAGAGTCAGTTGTATCTGGTTTTTATGTCCATTGGTTTCTCATAATCAACCACAATGTCTTTTTCACTATAGTAACTTTTTAAAGAATCCAGCCTAATTTATCTCCTACAGAACATCATTAATTTTTCTGGTTTCTTTGCTATGCTCTCATTTTACTTGTTTGTCTATATCCAACATTTCTTGTATATTGCACATTCTATATGAGGCATAATAAATCCAACTTAAATATTGTTGCCTAGAATAATTAATAGGCAATGGTAACTTCATGTGACATTATATCAAAAGGCACATATTATTTTATGAACAAACAATAGTAATGCTGCAATTGATTGATTCTTATACCAAGTTATTTTTCCTCTCCACTGAACAGATAAGGTTTCCCCTTGCTATTAAAAAAGTAATGTGTGAGACTTTCTTTTAGCAATTAACTGTTTCCCATCAACCATTTACTTAATGATTTTTGACAGCAATTAGTAATACTTCCCTTAATCTATAATATCATTTGGGTCTGTGAAATTATTTTTTTCCAATTCTATATTCCCTTCTATGTTTTATAACAAGCATTTTCTGTAAAACAGTCCATTTCCTCAAAAATTGGGATATTTGGTTACCCTCTCAGCGAGGATGTAAGCAATGGAATTCCAACAGACACCTGGTAAGAATATTTGTACCATACTTTTGCAATACAACTTGGTATTATCTAACCAAGTTGAAGATACATATGATCTATGACCCAGAATTTCCATTTTAGGTATAGCATTTCCCACTTTAGGTATTCTCCACTTAAAATCAGAAACCTATTTCTATAAATTAGACTTTAAAAAAAATGATAACTGAAAGTCTATTTATCAATATTTTAAATAAGAAAAATTATAACATTTTATATATTAACTCAAAACCTCAACCAATTTCCTAAAACATAACTAATTCACAGTAAAATACATATATATATATGTATATATGTATACATATATACGTGACAAGCTATCATGTTAATATGTAAAATGACTGAAATGTTCATTAAATGATCAATATGGTTATTTCAAACAATTACTTTATATACAGCAACAGCAACATGCTGTATTAGTCTGGGTTCTCTAGAGAAACCCAATTGATTGGATATTTATATATGATACGATTTATTGTAAGGAACTGGCTCACATGATTATGGAGACTGAGAAGTCCCAAGATCTGCCGTCGAGACCCAGGAATTTGCTGAAGACCCAGGAAGGAGCCAATGGTATAGTTCTAGTCCAAGTCCAAGTCTGAAGGCAGGAGAAGACCAATGTTCCAGCTGGAAGATAGGCAAAGAAAACAAATATTCCTTTACTAAGCCTTTTTTCATATTCAGACCATCAGTGAATTAGATGAAGTTCACCCATATTGCAGAGGGTGATCTGTTTAATTCACTCCATTTGAATGTTAATCTTATCCTGAAACAGCCTCACAGAATAATGTTTAACCAAATATCTGGGCACCCCCATCCCAGTCAAGTTGACACATAAAATTAACCATCACACATGCCCTTTGTTGATTCTAACTGTTCCTTTCAAAACGTTAACACTTAACAATTCTACTTAGAATATAATTCAAGACTTCCCCTACAACCACCCCTCCCACACACACAGAGCTTTCTTTAAAACGTAGTACTGCATTTGAACATAAATACAAATTTTTCGTAAAAACATCAGCTGACAAGTGTTATTACAAAGACATTTATATTCTAAAGTTTGGATACCAAAATCCAAGAGGTTTTTCACCAGGGAAATATTAAAGAATGCCAGTACATACCCTAAAAGCATATAAACATAGGCCCCAGCATGCATGTGTAGGAGGATTAGCAGCAGTCTTATTTACAGTAACCAAAAACTGCAAACAACCTGAATGTCTACTTACAGTAGGATGAATGAGTTGTGAAATGTTAATACAATGAAACAGTGTAGCACTAAGAAAATGACATAGCCAAATGCTATAGTATGGATGGCATTGCAAACACTATATTAAACACAAGAAGTAGGATAAAAAGAATTCCAGCAGGGCACTTGGCAGCAGCCACTGTGCAGATCGGACTCTGCTTGCTGGAAAGCATTGCTCTGCTTCCTTTGCAACCATGTCTGACAAACCCCATATGGCTGAGATGGAGAAATTCGATTAAGTCAAAATTGAAGAAGGGAGAAAAGCAAGAGAAAAATCCACTGTCTTCAAAAGAAACAACTGAACAGGAAAAGCAAGCGGGCAAATTGTAATGAGGTGTGCGCCACCAGTATGCACTGTACATTCCACAAGTGTTGCCTTCTTATTTTACTTCTTTTAGCTCTTTAATAATATAAGGTGCAAAGAGGTTGGATCAGATTTAAATGACTGATGCCCCTTTCCTCATCAAAGAATCAGAACTACTGAGGAGGAACACTGAGGCTGCCTCCTCCATCTGCACGTCTGGCTGGGCAGGGAAGGAAAAGAACTTGTATGTTGGTGAAGGAAGAAGCTAGGTGGGACAACAGTGAAATCTAGAATAAAAACCAAGTTGGTACAAGATGTCCTGTAAGCTGCAAATGCAATTTAATCAGAGTACCATTTCTGTGTTCAGAGGATTTTAATTATTGGAATGCACAATTTTTAATATGCAAATTAAAAGTTTAAAATATGAAAAAAATTCCAATAGTATGATTCCACTCATACTAAGTTCAAAACAGGCAAAACCAGACCATTGTTTAAGAATGCATATATAGGTTGTAAAAGCATTAAAAAAAAGGTAAGGTTATCGCAAAGCCAGAATAGTGGATACCTCCAGGCTGGAAGGATAGGATTATAATTAGAGAGGAAGCCAGGAACTAAGTGGGTGTGCTTGGATGCTGCCAACGTTCTTTTTTTTGACTTGGCTTATACTAGTGTTTGTTTTCTTTCATTATTAATTAAACAGTACAAATATATTTTATAAATTCTAATGTAAGTATATATATTTTATAATAAAAAAAAGAAAAGAAAGGAAAAGAAAAAGTTAGGTTAGGCATTAATGTAGAAGATACGATTACAGGATGTTGGTGAGGGCACCAACCTCTTCTTGCTATATCTGAGCATACAGAATTGAACTACAGGAGAGAAAAAGAAAGACAAAATAAGTCAGCAAAAAAAGCATTTGCAAAGGAGATTACACTTAAAATTGCTCAAAAATAATACATTTGTTGGTTGGAAATTGACAGATGAAAAATCTTCCATATGAGTAAGAAGCGTAAGAAAACAGTTTAGAACAAAAAAACTGAATGTCTTAATGGGGACATTAAGACACTCATAAACCCATAAGAAGTAAGAATGCTGTAAACATGGTTTTATACAATAAATCCTGCAATTTTTAATACATGCGGATGCAAAGTGAACTTCAAAAGAAGTCATTTTCAACAATTAAAAGAAATTGTATCTTACACAGAAGGCAGAACATTTGCAATAAATCATTATTATTTTATGTCCTTAAATTTTACCATTTGACAGAAAAAAATCAAATAAACAAACACCTAGTAAGAATATTCAGCCTCAAATGAAAGTGTTCCAAAATTTCATAACTGTTTAAAATTCAATAGATAAAATTCAATAACTGTCTCTGGCACATGGGGCAAAAGTTCAGAAGCATTTCCCTAGCAACTTCTGATTTCACATAGAGTGCTGCCCTCTGCTGGGAACTTTGGCCACATCTGATCCCATAAATGAGTGCTTTTCTGTGGTATTTTTGCAAAAAAATTTTTGCAAAAATTTCCACTTTTGTTTACACGAATGAAATGTTTCTATCTTCCTCTTAAAACAAGTCATTTAAAATTAGTTGTAAACAAAGTGAAGATGTGCTATGACATGTTTTCAAGAAAACTAAAAAAAATTAACTTATTTTTCCATTTAGAAAGAAAACCATAAAATGGTAAGCTATATATTAACAATTGAATTGCATTATTAACAGTACAAGAAGAACAAAATTTGAAAATTTTTTTGAATTTATTTATTTATTTTGAAAGAGAGAGAGAATGCACCTGAATGGGGGGGGGGGGGGGCGGCAGAGAGAATCCCAAGAAAGCTCTGCACTATGAGCATGGAGCCCAACACAGGGCTTGAGACCATGACCTGAGTCAAAATCAAGAGTAGGACGCTTAACTGACTGAGCCACCCAGCTGCACCTAAAATTTGAAATATTTTAAAGTATTTTTCAAGACTAGATATATGAGCAATAAAAATGAACTTGAAAATTACATGTTCCTCAATACTTGGTTTAAATTACTATTCTATAATTAAGCAGCCATCATTAGAAATAGTTTTCTTATTTCAGTTATGCTGTTATCACTCAAAAGTAGTTTTGAACTGCTTGTATAAAATTGCCTTCAAAGTTGTTTAAGAGACATATAAGAAAATCAGTCTATTTTATAATTACATTGTTTTCATGATAAAACATTACTAAATTTCATTGTCAGCATTATTTACAAACTTAATTTTGAATGCCATTTTTATTTTAGAGAAAATATGATTTTTGGAACTAAAGATTTTCTACCATTAAGGATATTCAAAGGACTGTGATGAATGACTTTAAGAAAGTATGAAAGAAGAATTCCCAAAAAATTTTTTGTGAATTAGAATAACTTTTTTCAAAAGTGTGTGTATACACACACACACACACACACACACACATATATATATACATACACACACATATACATACATGTGCATAGGTGTGTGTGTATATGTATATATATATTCGTGTGTGTGTGTGTATGAGTAGAGAGACAGAGATAGAGAAAATAATCATTTATATGTAAATGCCAGGTGTCAGCTTCTGCTTAGAATGTAGAAAGTTATAAGAGAATGCCATTTCTGGAGGGGCCAAGATGGCAGAACAGCATGGAAGCTTTTTTGCATCTCGTGTCCATGAAATACAGCCAGATCAACATTAAACCATCCTGCACACCTAGAAAACTTATTTGAGGATTAACAACAATCTGCACAACCTGAACCACAGAACTCATGAGGTACATGGTGGGGAGAGGTGAACTAGGGGAGAGAGAAGCTGCGGAGGGCAGGAAGCTATTTTTGCTTGTAGAGAGAGGACAGAGATGGGGGGAGAGTACGGGAAAAGCACCCCCGCCAAAAGCAGCTGGAGAGAAAGTGGAAAAGTGGAAACAGCCACAGGGACTGAACTAAAAAGGGAGAAAGGAAAAAAGAGAGGGTTTAAATTCCATTAAGACCCTATAAGCAGGAGGAGCACAGAGTCTGAAACTCCAGCACTCGATAACTGGTGTCGTGCTGGTGGGAAAGGCGAATCCCCAGGAGCAGAGAGTGAAGTCCAGGGGTCCTCGGGCCACACAGGGAGAGGCAACTCACCTACTGGGAGGACATTTGGTAGAGGCTATGAAGACACCTGGTCCCAGCAGACCTCAGAGATCAACCACATTCACTGGTGCTGTAACAAGGATGTTAAGGGTGAAGCCTGGTGCCAGATGTATGTTGTGACTTACCATAATCCTTGAAACAGTGTGACTACAAAATCATGTGAACTTTTACTGGGGCGGGCTGGCAGCCAGCCATAGTCTCTGGGCATCGGCAGCAGCATGTCCCACGAACATTCCTGGGGGTGGCCGGCACCTGGCCATTGCTTGGTGAGACCCTGCCCCAGAGTATCTGAGCAGGTCAAAGCCACAGTCCCTCAGAAGTGAGGGGTTGGGAAACACAGCCGCATATGAGATAAAACTCAGGAGGGAAATGGGGTGCCTGGGTGGCTCAGTCGGTTAAGCATCTGACTTCAGCTCAGGTCACCATGACTTCAGCTCATGAACCATCATGAGATCGAGCCCTGCGTTGGGCTCTGTGCTGACAGCTCAGAGCCTGGAGCCTGCTTCAGATTCTGTGTCTCCCTCTCTCTCTGACCCTCCCCTACTCATGCTCTGTCTCTCTCTCTCTCTGTCAAAAATAAATAAACATTAAAAATTAAAAAAAAAAACTCAGGAGGGAAGTGCCATCTGGCAACCTGATGGCTAGGTCATGGACAGTGTAAAAGTGGGGAGTAGACAGACCGGAGACAAAGGACAGGTGCGCAATTGCTGACTGGGGAGAACAGAGTTCCGATACTAGAGACTGGGTACCTGGGTGACGCCATTTTCACTCTTCCCATGCATGCGCATACACACCTACAAGCACCACAACAATCCACCCCAGTAAGCTAAGTAGCACCATCTACTGGAGAACAGAGCTGTTACACTAAGCCCCACCCAACTGGGCCAACCTTGCTCTTCAGGAACACCACAAGTCTCTCCGCCTGCTTAGTTTACAGACTATAAAGTGCTTCATAATTTGACTTCTAGGGGAAAACGATGTAATTTCAATCATATTTCAGTCTGTTCACTGGTCCATCTATTCAATTTTTTTTCTTTTCTGTTTATTTTCTTTTTCTTGAATACAAAAAGTGAAAACTGTATTTTTATTTTCAATTTTTATTAAAAACAATTTCTTTAATTTTTTGCTCCTATATTTTTTGCATTTTTGTAAATTTTTCAACTTCTATTTTACCTCCTTCATTTCATTTCATTTTATTCTATTTAATTGTATTCATTTTTCCAATTTTCAAGCATTTTCCTTTTTTTTTTCTCTTTTCCCTTTTTCCTCTAATCTATCAACCTCTTTTCAACAACCAGACCAAAATACACCTAGGATCTAGCATCATTTATTTGATTTTTGCGTGTGTGTGTGTGTGTGTGGTTTTTAATTCTTTAATTTTATTTTTTTTACCTTATTAATTCCTTTTCTTCCTTCAAAATGACAAAATGAAGGAATTCACCCCAAAAGAAAGAGCAGGAAGAAACAACAGCCAGGAACTTAATCAACACAAATACAAGCAAGATGTCTGAACAAGAAATTAGAATCACAATAAGAATACTAGCTGAGGTTGAAAATAGATTAGAATCCCTTTCTGTGGAGATAGAAGAAGTAAAAGCTAGTCAGGATGAAATAAAAAATGCTATAATTGAGCTGTAATCTTGAATTGATGCCACAGCAGCAAGGATGGATGAGGCAGAGCAGTGAATCAGCGATACAGAGAACAAACTTATGGAGAATAACGAAGCAGAAAAAAAAGAGGGAGACTAAGGCAAAAGGGCATGATATAAGAATTAGAGAAATCAGTGACTCATTAAAAAGGAAGAACATCAGAATCACAGGGGCCCCAGAGAATGAAGAGAGAGAAAAGGGGGTAGAAAGGTTATGTGAGCAAATCATAGTGAAAAACTTCCCTTACCTGGGGAAAGTCACAGACATCAAAATCCAGGAAGCACGGAGAACTCCCATTAGATTCAACAAAAACCGACCATCAACAAGGTCTATCATAGTCAAATTCACAAAATACTCAGGCAAGTATGAAAACAGCAAGGGAAAAAAGTCCTTAACCTACAAAGGAAGACAGACAGGTTTGCAGCAGACCTATCCACAGAAACTTGGCAGACCAGAAAAGAGTGGCAGGATATATTCAATTTGCTGAATCAGAAAAATATGCACCCAAGAATTTTATCCAGCAAGGCTGTCATTCAAAATAGAAAGAGAGATAAAAAGTTTCCCAGACAAACCAAAACTAAAGGAGTTTGTGAGCACTAAACCTGCCCTGCAAGAAATTTTAAGGGGCACTCTCTGAAGGGAGAAAAGACAGAAAAAAAAAGACCAAAAGCAACAAAGACTGGAAAGGACCAGAGAACACCACCAGAAACTCCAACTCTACAAGCAACATAATGGCAATAAATGCATATCTTTTAGTACTCACTCTAAACGTCAATGGACTCAATGCTCCAATCAAAAGATACAGGGAAACAGAATCAATAAGAAAACAAGATCCATCTATATGCTGTTTATAAGAGACCAACTTTAGACCTAAAGACACCTTCAGATTGAAAGTAAGCGGATGGAGAACCATCTATCGTGCTAATGGCCATCAAAAGAAAGCTAGAGTAGCTATACTTATGTCAGACAATCTAGACTTTAAAATAAAGACTGTAACAAGAGATGAAGAAGGACATTATATCATAATTAAGGGGTCTATCCACCAAGAAGACCTAACAATTGTGAATATTTATGCTCCAAATATGAAAGCACCCAAATATATAAATCAATTAATCACAAACATAAAGAAACTCATTGATAATAATACCATAATAGTAGGGTACTTCAACACTCCACTTACAGCAATGGACAGATCATCTAAGCACAAAATCAACAAGGAAACAATGGCTGTGAATGACACACTGGACCAGATGGACTTAACAGATATATTCAGAAGATTTCATCCTAAGCAATAGAATATGTATTCTTCTCCACTGCACATGGAATGTTCTCCAGAATCGATCACATACTGGGACACAAATCAGCCCTCAACAAGTACAAAAAGATCGAAATCATACCATGCATATTTTCAGACCACAGCACTATGAAACTCGAAATCAACCACAAGAAAAAATTTGGAAAGATAACAAATACTTGGAGACTAAAGAACATCCTACTAAAGAATGAATGGGCTAACCAAGAAGTTAAAGAGAAAATTAAAAAGTACATGAAAGCCAATGAAAATGATAACACCACAGCCCCAAACCTCTGGGATGCAGCAAAGCAGTCATAAGAGGAAAGTATATAGCAATCCAGGCCTTCCTAAAGAAGGCAGAAAGATCTCAACTACACAAGCTAACCTTATGCCTTAAGGAGCTGGAAAAAGAACAGCAAATAAAACCCAAAACCAGCAGAAGACAGGAAGCTGGTTATTTGAAGAATTAACAAAATTGATAAACCCTTAGCCAGTTTGATCAAAAAGAAAAAGGAAAGGACCCAAATAAATAAAATCAAGAATGAAAGAGATCAAAACTAACACAGCAGAAATAAAAACAATAATAAGAGAATATTATGAGCAATTATATGCTAATAAAATGGGCAATATGGAAGAAATGGACAAATTTCTAGAAACATATACACTACCAAAACTGAAACAGGAAGAAATAGAAAATTTTGAACAGATTCATAACCAGTAAAGAGACTCTTAAATATGGAGAACAAACAGAAGGTTACTGGAGGGGTTGTGGGAGAGGGCATGGGTTACATGGGTAAGGGGCATTAAGGAATCTACTCCTGAAATCATTGTTGCAGTATATGCTAACTAACTTGGATGTAAATTTAAAAAATAAATTAAACAAATAAGTATAAGTAAAATAAAAAACAATTATTATTTTGATTAGGATTATAATAATGCTTGAATTAACTTTAAGATAATTAACATCTTTTTAATATCGAGTTTTTTTATAAAAGAATATGTTCAATTATAAATTTTTCAATTATAATTTATATTTAAAATTTTTTCACATCTGATTTACACAGTCATGATGTTTATTCCATACTATATTTGCTCATCTAATATCAATTGTAAATGGAATAGTATTTTCCATTATGTCTTCTAACTGCTTGTGGTTTTCATATTTTAAAAATATTGATTTTTGGTTATTAATATATGCTAATATTCTATTAGATTATAAAATATTAGGAGCACATATCACCATTAGGTGATAGTTTCACCTATTATTTCCAGTTGTAACATTTTGCTTTTTTTTTTCTTCCCTCTAATTGCATTGGTTAATAGCTCACGTGCAAGGTTAAAATAGCAATGATGTTAGTGGATATGTTTATCATTTGGTCATAGTATATTTTTTAATGTGATCTGCTAATATTTCATGTGGGACTTTTATATGGACATTAATAACTGAGTTAACATGTAGTCTTTAAAAAAAAGAGAGAGAGAGAGAGAGAGAATGCCATTTCTACCCTAACAGTAACAGGCCAGATAACCAATGAAATCATAGTTTATTAAAAATTCATCAGAGAGATAAATATGGGGGGAAATATATAATGAATTAATAAAATCCAGAAACTTATAAACCTCTCTCTGGAGTGAAGAGACCCAACAGTTTTCTTTCATCCTAAGTGAAAGAGTGGAAAAGGAGAAACCTGCAGAGAAATAGGTAAAAAGAAAACTGCTGAACAAACAAACAACAATTTTGATTTTGTAGACCAAGTGTGGTAGTTTAGAATCCTTGATAGTTTAGAATCCTTAGGCCAGAGTATGCCCACCTTCAATACTTCCTCATGGGCCTTCACAGAGTGATCATGAGAAATACTGGGGCTAGGTTAGGAATGCTGAAAGAAACCTTCAAGCACTGGGGTTTTATGATGATTGATACAAGGCAGCAGGCATCTAATTTTAGTGGAAGGGCAGGAATACTGAGAAAGATCTGCTCCTCTAAGGTACAGTGTGAAGGACCTCATGAACTCTGAGGGCAGGAAAGGAGAAGAGAGACAAGTTCTATGAGTTCTCAGGGCCTAACACTGAGTTAGAGACAGTGATAACTTATGACTGGGAGAGGGGCAAGAAAACTGAAAGGGATTCTCCTCTGAGGTGTAATCATAGGCAGTTTCTTGCAGTCTTGAGGCAGCAGAGGGAGAATGAACTGAACTCTTTAGGTACTTGGGATTCCCAGCGAGTACCAAGCAATGACTGGTTTTGGATGGGGGCAGAGGCAAGAATGTTGAAGAACATCTCTCTGAGATGCAGACAACCAGGACCTGAGGAAGGCTGAAGGCAAAGCAGGAGAATGGAAACAGATCCTCTAGACACATGTCTGGTAAAAAGAAAATTCTGATCCCTTGAACAAATTATTATTGAAGTCTGTGGTGAAATAAATCCAACTAAAGAAATAGCCAAGCCAAGATTCAATTCAATTACAGATGATATTGACTCATCTCCCCACAACTTACCTCTTCTTTTTAGTGGACTGACAAAAGGAATGTGCCCTTTTCTGGGTATAACTATTATTTTCCTCAGCTTCTGTATCAAACCATCAATCACGCACACACAAAAAGTGACTTGTTCTTAAGGGAGAAAACAGTCAATTAAAACCTTATCCAAAGATGGTCCAATACTAGAATTATCAGAGGGATTTTAAAATAACAATAATAGGGGCGCCTGGGTGGCTCAGTCGGTTAAGTGGCTGACTTCGGCTCAGGTCATGATCTCACGGCCCATGGGTTTGAGCCCCGCGTCAGGCTCTGTGCTGAAAGCTCAGAGCCTGGAGCCTGTTTCAGATTCTGTGTCTCCCTCTCTCTGACCCTCCCCCGTTCATGCTCTGTCTCTCTCTGTCTCAAAAATAAATAAATGTTAAAAAAAATTTTTTTAAATAAAAAAATTAAAAAAATAAAATAACAATAATAAATATATTAAGAAATTTCATGTAAAAGGTGGGTAACGTGTGAACAGATGGGGAATTATAGCATAAAAATGAAAACTATAAAAAGGAGCCAGATGATAATCCTACAAATGAAAAAAAAGATGAAGAATTATTTTGATGGGCTTATTAGCATACTGAACACATCACATGAATCAGTGAATTACAAGATAATTGAAATTATCCAAATTAAAAAAGAAAGAGAAAACATTTTTTAAAAAGGGGAATCAGAAACTCCAGTAACTGTGAAATACTATCATATAGGCTACCATTTGCATAGCTGGAGTCCCAGAACAAAAACAACAATAGAGAAAAAGAAATATCATAAGTAATGAGTGAGAATTTTCCAAAATTGATGGAAGACATCAACTTAAGAAGTTCAAAGAAATCCTAGAAGAGTAAATACAAAGAAAACCACAACTGGGCATATCATAATCGTATGGCTGAAACCTAAAGATAAAGATAATATCTTGATATCAGAGGAAGGAAAGAAATATTACATACAATGAACAATGATGAGAATGATGCCTACCCTGTTATCAGCGAAAAAAAATGAAAGGGGTGAGCAATGTAATGGTATCTTAAAGTTCTTGGAGAAAAAAGAAAAATTGTTAATTTAGAATTCTATACCCTGTAAAAATGTCCTTTAAAAATGAAGTCAATGTGGATCCTGAGAAACTTAACAGAAGACCATGGGGAAGGGGAAGGAAAAAAAAAGTTAGAAAAGTTAGAGAGGGAGAGAGCCAAACCATAAGAGACTCTTAAAAACTGAGAATAAACTGAGGGTTGATTGGTGGGGGGGAGGGAGGGGAGGGTGGGTGATGGGCATTGAGGAGGGCACCTGTTGGGATGAGCACTGGGTGTTGTATGGAAACCAATTTGACAATAAATTTCATATTAAAAATAAATAAATAAAATAAAATAAAAATGAAGTGAAAAAATACACTTCTCCAATGAAGACATCCAGATGACCAACCAACACATGAAAAAATGCTCAACATCACTCATCATCAGGGAAACACAAATCAAAACCACAATGAGATACCATCTCACACCAGTTAAAATGGCTAACTTTAACAACTCAGGCAACAACAGATGTTGGCAAGGATGCAGAGAAAGAGGATCTCTTTTGCACTGCTGGTGGGAATGCCAACTGGTGCATCCACTCTGGAAAACAGTATGGAAGTTCCTCAAAAAATTAAAAATAGAACTACCCTACAACCCAGCAATTGCACTACTAGGTATTTATCTAAGGGATACAGGTGTGCTGTTTGGAAGGGGCACATGAACCCCAATGTTTATAGCCATGCTATCGACAATAGCCAAACTATGGAAAGAGCCCACATGGCCATCAATGCATGAATGGATAGAGATGTGATATATATACACAATGGAGTATTACTTGGCAATCAAAAAGAATGAAATCTTGCCGTTTGCAACAACATGGATGGAACTTGAGGGTAATATGCTAAGCAAAATTAGATAAAGACAAATATACCTTCACTCATATGAAGAACTTAAGACACAAAACAGATGAACATAAGGGAAGGGAAGCAAAAATAATATAAAAACAGGGAGGGGCACAAAACATAAGAGACTCTTAAATATAAAGAACAAAGAAAGGGTTGCTGGAGGGTTGTGGGAGGGGGGATGGGATAAATGGTTAAGGGGCATTAAGAAATTACCTGAAATCATTGTTGCACTATATGCTAACTTGGATGTAAATTTTAAAATTAATCAATTAATTAATTAATTAGAAGTGAAGTCAAAATAAAGACATTTAGAAGCAGACAAAACCTGAAAGGATTCATCTTATCTACCATAGACTTGCACTGTAAGAAATATTAAATACTAATGGTCCGTGGAGGAGGGGAGTCAGTAATTTTTTTCTCTTTACTTATTGTACAGATTCAATTGCTGTGTCTTCAAGTTCAGTGATCAGTTCTGCAATATCATGACTCCCACCTACTACATTTTTCACTTCAAAAAATGTAGTTTTAATCCCTGAAAGTCCAATTTAGGTCTTTTTAACATCTTCTGGCTGTACCTAACATGTACAATATTTACTCCAGTTTCTTGAACGTAGGAAGTATAGTTATAGTGTTTACTGTCTTGGTTTATGAATTCTTTTGTGACACATCTGGATTGATTGAATAGATTATTTTTCACCTCCTTATGGATAATACCTTGCTTCTTTGCATGCTGATAATTTTTGTTGAATCCTAGACATTATGAATTTTATCTTGTTGGATGCAGCATATCTTTGCATTTCTATAAATATTGTTGAGGCTTATTCTGGACTGCTATTAAACTACTTAGAACCAGTGTGATACATTCAGGTCTTGCTTGTGAGGGTTGTTAGGAGGAACAAAGCAGCATTTAGTTTATGGTTGATTTTGCCACTATTGAGGCAAAACATTTTTGAGAATTCTACCTATCATCCAGAATTATGGGGTTTCCCACAGTGGCTGATGTCTTCTGCAAGTCCTGGGAAGTATTCCCTCTAATTCTTTCTGGTGGTTCTTTCTCCAGCCTCAAGTAGCTTCCTCACCCTCATGCACAGATCAGTGCTCAGCTGAAAACACACAGAGGATTCTGCAGATTCCCAGAGATTTTTCTCCCTTTCTCTGCATAACTCTCTCCTCTGTGACACTTTCCCTATGAACTATGGCTTCCTTGACCTCCCCAGATTCCTTGCTTCATCTTCTCAACTCAAGAAGACCACCAGGCTTTCTCTGGTTCTCTCTTCCTTGTGGCCTGGGAAATCTGCAGCCAATAACCTGGGGAAATTATAGATCTCATCTCATTTATTAGTTAAGGGAATCACTACCATTCATTGCCTAATGTTCAATATCTTAAAAACTATTCTTTCATATATTTTATTAAGTTATTTGTTGCTTGGACAGAAAAGCAAATCTTGTCTCTCAATTCACCCTCCATCTTGGCTAGAAACAGAAATCTTTATATCATGCTTTTAAAAATATTCTAGATCTATGTAGTCTGTATATTATGACTGAAATGCTGTTTTTTCCTGAGACCCAGTAAGTAAAAATCTTTTTCATTCCTGTATGATGTCAAATTTAGAATACAACATGAACTGTGAAGGAAGCAAAACCATCCATAAGTGGGAGCACACACACACAAAAAGAAGGTCATATGAAAGGACATTGTATGATATTCACCCTTATTTGCCTACATCCTTGTCCATTTTCATATTCTTCTCTGACATGACTTACTTTTAGGACCAGATGTTCCTGTATTCCCTGTGATTACTTTCTACTCTGATGAGGGAGAGTAGCATGAGATGTCTAAAAACGCTTTTATATACCAAACATGTATCAAATTTGCAAACTTTCTTTCATCTAGGTAAGGCAGCCTTGCCTACTTTCTCTAAAATTTCTCTACCAGTGAAGAAACACAAACATATGCAACACATATAATTATCTATCAATTTCATACTAAATTAATGTCTATACTTTAGCCTTCAGCTGGAAATGTAATTTAAGAATTTAATTAACTGAAATTAATCTTTGATGTCCCTCTTTTGGACATCCTTCCTTCACTTCAGATGAACAGATTGGACATAATCAATGATTATGAAGTGATTAATATATAAAATAACATTCTGTCTTCCTAGGTACACTGAAAAGAGGCAACATGAGTAGCTTATAAATCCTTCTATTATTTGCAGTATAGAGAATAGGCCACCAGCTGGTGTTCAAATAACTAAATTGTTTTACTGAAAATTCAGAATAGAGGGATTGGCTAGAGGTGAATGTTGAATTATGATTATACGATTCAGTGCTATGTTCAGAGGTTGTTGCTTTGAGAAGAGTGGTTATAAAGCTCCAATGACTAAACATCTTAATTTAAAACTCATATTACATGTTTCATGCCAATGAAATAAAAAGGAAAATTCATGACATCTCTGATAAAATATTTTTCTATTGCTTCCATTTCACATAATAAAAAATATACTAACAGCATTCATGAAGTATTTACTCTTCAAAAAAAAATTTTAAACAAGTAAAATTATTTATTTAAAGTACACTTCTCTTAAAAAATGTTTTTTAACTGAATATTGAACTTTTTTATGTTTCTTTTTATTTTATTTTTGAGAGAAAGAGAGAGAGTGTGAGCAGGCGTGGGGGGGGGGCAGGGGTGGGCAGAGAGAGAGGGAGACACAGAATCCAAAGCAGGCTGCAGCCTATGAGCTGTAAGAGATCATGACTTGAGCTGAAGTCAGCCACTTAACCAACTGAGCCACCCAGCACCCCTTAAAATGTTTCTTTAAGCACATTAAAAAGTGCTCTTTATCCCTCCTCTGTAAAATAATTCAATTTTATAAGAAGTAAATCTAAAAGATTATTCCTCTTTACACACTTATTTTTCTCTTAGGAAAAAAGTCCAGTACAGGTATAAAACTGACTTTAATCGTTATCAAGCCTATTTGCCCCTGTTGGCAACATGAATGGTGACATGTTGACAAATATGCATTTTGAAAAGTTGAAGAATTTAAAATCAGAAGGTTTCACTTACAGGTGACCAATTATGTACTATTAGCTGACAAAGACAAAGTCTGCTATAGGATAGTTGTCCTCTATTTAAATGTATATAATCATGGCTTTTTCATTTAAGATTATCTGAATTTGTAAAATATAATGAAAAGATCCAATCCCCCAACCTCAATAATCTCTTATTTTTACTTTTAAGTATTTACTTAAAATATAAACTATTTGGTGCCTGATTTTAAAAATAAACAAAATATAAAGGCTAGCCCAGAGACAATGTGGCCCTACTTGAGGACCAGCTGGCAGCTCTGAGCATTATTAAAAGCTCCAACGGTCTTGGTGGCTTTTTAAGAAGAAGTCTCATATACTGAACACTAGGTATGCTTTAATTTAAATAAACATCAATATTTAGTTCTGCAATTTGAGGACACAGTTCACAAAATAAAATCACAGTAGTGTTTTCTTCTGTTACAGTGACACAGTATATCAATTCCTCCATATTAAGCCTACCTTTCCAGATAAGTAGAAATTACATTTGCAAAATCCAGAATGAAATTACCAGAAAATGTAAAACTCTTATTTGAAAAATATTTCATAATATCACATCTAAGTTGCACAGAAGACCCCAGTGATCACTAGGAAATCTACCACAGTCCAGTTTTTCCAACCCAAGGAAGTCCAAACTTTGGGTAACAATAGGACCACTTTCTGCTGCTATTCTGAAACATATTTGATTAAAATGAAGCTTACAAGTAGCAGATATTCCAAGATTAGAGTTTATTTGTGTATCCCATGCATACTGGCAATGCCTAGATTTGTCAAAAACTCCCAGACATACAAATTATTTTTGGGTAAAGCACCCATTTGGTAACTTGGTGATCCTTAAATTTGTATCCCCTGCAAATATAACTATAGCTGACTCTGGAGCTTCTTGAATTTTCTTTAAAATCATTTTTAACTGATTCATTTGTTCCTTGGCATGCTCTTTGGTGCTTTCCACATGAGAAGTCATAAGGCAAAGTTCATTTCCCAACACAGTTGCATACACACACAAAACGTTTTTCATCATTTTTGTATTTGGAAAAGGGATATCTTGGATTTTAAATTTCACTCTCAATTTCTTCAACATTATAGCTGTGAAATATCCTTCTTCGTGACCCATAATAATCACATCACTACTTGCTCTCTTCTTTAGGTGGCTACAATATGGGGGAATAACCTCCTGTACAAATATCAAATATTATAAATATTTGAAAATCAAATATTTCAAACATTTGTAAAAATCAAATGCATAATACCTTCAGATGTGCTGGTTTTAGAACTAATGGAATCAGTTGTTTCTTTATTCATTAGGTCAACACAGGACTTTGACTTGGCTGGGGTCTGAGGGTGGCTTTCCAAAGCGTCCTCCTCCACAGGCAGCTCAAAGTACAAGTTCAGCGCTCTCTCCATCTCCCAGTCATTCTCCACCAGATAGCACTGAGCCACGGTGGTGTCACAGCTCATGACCGAGGCAAACTCCACACAGAGAGGTTCACACGTATAATTCCACACAAAAAGGTCCACACATAGAAGCCACTTCTTTGCCTCGGCCTCACCCTCTGCCTCATCTGCCTTCAGAGTGGCCTCCAAACCACTGGGCCCCTCCATTTACTTGCTGTGGGCAGACCCCTCTTCAAAATATTTTTACATTAACCATTTTTGAAGAAGAATGGCACATTTTAAATATCCCCTTAAATAGTTTTTTTTTTTTTAAGTCAGACAGTATAATATTGTCTCTGTCAACTGTTTGAGTCTTTTAAAGCAAAATCAAGTTTCAAAATGAGATTATTTAGATAAATTCAGGCAATCCTTTCCTCTGTAGCATTTGAAGACAAAAAAAAAAAAAACCCTTGTAGAAACCGAATAATCTTTGACTTCTATATTAAAGAAATTGATTGAATGTTGTACCTCTGAAATTCTTCACATCACTCACTTTTTAACCATATTCTCTCTTTGACCTCTGCATTTGGGAGGACAGTCTGGCCTGCTGGTAGTGTCAGATTAGGATTTCAGAGCTTTTGATCTGGAGTGCTAGTTTTCTAGTTCAGAGTTTTCAACTTCCATTCAGCTTTGACACATGAAGGATGATGTTCCCATGCATAACACAAGGCATTTTCTTCTCTTCATCTTTCTCTTAATACTGGAGGGCAAGTGAAATAAAGTGACTTTATTATGGAATTAAACTTGAATCTTATGAAATTTATTTTAAAGTAAATCATCACCACAGTAGCAAATAACTTGATGTATAGTAGTCTCCAAGTAGTCTACCAGGCAGACTCTCCCAGAGGTACCAGAATAGAAGGGCTCACAGACCAAATTAAGATAACTGAATCATACAGTTAGATGAATCAACTGAAAACACACAGCAAGAAGCAAGAGGAGAGGGGGCAAACTGGCAGAGTAAGAGGACCCTAAGCTCACCTCATCCCACAAATACAACTAGATAACACTCACCTCAGTGTAATAACCCAGAAAACAGCCTGAAGACTGGCAGAACAAACTCCACAACTAAAGGCAGAGAAGAAGCCACATCAAAGACGGTAAGAAGGGTAGACACGTGGTGGGGAGTGAAACTGTGGCCATCCACACAGTGGGAGGAGGCAGTCGTGGATGTATAGACGAGCAAGAAACAGACTATCATACCAAGGAGCTCACATGATGAAGAGGAATCCCTATAACATTTGGTTTTACAAAACTACATGTCATGTATGCCAGATTTCTAGAGTTCTAACAACCAGTGAGACTTAAGGCCTGAAATTTTAAATATCAGAGGGTGCAGCTCTGGAGAGTCCAGAGGGTGATAGAAAGCTGAGGTCCTGCCCTTATCATAACAAACAGCCTGTAGAATTACAGCACAGAAGCAACAGGTTGAAAAACACTGGGGGCAAACAAGAGGGGAAGTTATTTACATATCTCAGAGAATGTTCCAGAGGGGCAGAGTTCATGGAGGGACTTCTCCAGGAACAAAGAAGCTGTCAGGTGACATCTCCCTCTCCATCCCCTTGCATAAACACATGACGACCTGCAGGAATCAGCACAATGCCCACATTCACTACCTAAATGGCTTATGCCAAGCCCTGCCCCCCACCCAGCACTTTGGCAGATCCCAGTAACCCTTGCCTCCCTCAGTCCAGTCTCTGTGGGTAGCCTCCCCCAGAAGACCAGTGCAAACCTTGCCAACACCTCCTCTCCTCACCCTATTTTCTAGACCCTCGGTCCCAGTGGCAGGGGTGGTAGTAGTGGGCCCTGTGGAAGCCCAAGGTGCACCTTGTTAAAATTGTGCACCCCACCCTGGCTGGGGACTATAGCAGGCAAAGAGAGCCTCTGAAGACAACTGGACTGAAATAAAAAGTGGCCAGGACACAACAGCTGAGTGCACACAACATGCATAGCTTTAGCTAAAGTGCCAGTTTATACTGAACAGGGGTCATTGCACTGCAGGGCACTACAGAACCTCTTCTTCATAAGGCCTTTACATTTAAGACCAGGAAATGTAGCTGAACTCCCTAACACAGAGAAACAGACACAGAGAATTAGACAAAATGAGAAAACATAGGAATGTATCCCAAATGAAAGAACAAGACAAAACCACAGCAAGAGACCTAAGCAAAATGGATATAAGTAATATGCCTGATAGAGAACTTAAGGTAATGATTATGAAGATATTCACTGAACTTAAGAAAAAAAGTGGAGATATCAGTGAGAACTTTAACAAAGAAAAAACATAAAAAAGAACCAATCAGAAATGTAGAACATAATGAATGAAATTAAAAATACACCAGATGATTTGGGTAGTAGATATTTTAATAATATTTGTTCTTCCAATCCATGAACATGGAATGTCTTTCCAATCTTTCCAATTCTTTGTGTGACCTTCAATATGTTTCATCAGTGTTTGAGTTTTCAGACTAAGTCTTTCACCTCTTTGGTTAGGTTTATTCTAAGCATCTTATTGTTTTTGGTGCAATTGTAAATGGGACAAATTTAAAGCAATCCCTATCAAACTACCAACAGCATTTTTCACAGAGCTAGAACAAATAATCCCACAATTTTCATGGAACCACAAAAGACCCACATAGCCAAAGCAATCTTGAAAATGAAAAGCAAAGCTGGAGGCATCATAATTCCAGAATTCAAGTTATAATACAAAGCTGTAGTGATCAAAACAGTATGGTACTGGCACAGAAAATAGGCACATAGATCAATGTAACAGAATGGAAAACCCAGAAATGAACCCACAACTATATGGTCAATTAATTTTTGACAAAGTAGGAAAGAATATCCAATGAAAAAAGACAGTCTCTTCAACAAATGGTGCTGGGAAAACTGGACAACAACAAGCAAAGGAATGAAACCAGATCACTTTCTTACACCAAACACAAAAATAAAATCAAAATGAATTAAAGACCTAAATGTGAGACCTGAAACCAAAAAAATCCTAGAAAAGAACACAGGTAGTAATGTCTTTGACATCAGCCACAAACACTTTTCTAGATACGTCTCCTGAGACAAGGGAAACAAAAGCAAAAACAGGCTATCAGGATATCATCAAAATAAAAACCTTCTGCACTGCAAAGGAAACAATCAACAAACTAAAAGACAAGCTACAGAGTGGGAGAAGATAGCTGCAAATGACATACCTGCTAAAAGGTTAATATCCAAAATATATAAAGAACTTACACAACTCAACACCAAAAAAAAAAAAAAAAAGAACCCAATAATACAATTAAAAAATGGGCAGAGAACATGAATACACATTTATCCAAAGAAGACATACAGATGTCCAACAGACACATGAACAGATGCTCAACAGTATCAGGGAAATACAAATCAAAACTACAATGAGATATCACCTAACACCATCAGAATGGCTAAAATAAAAACACAATAAGCAACAAATGTTGGTACTGATGTGAAGAAAGGAGAACTCTCGTGCACTGTTGGTGGAAATGCAAACTGGTGCAGCCACTCTGGAAAACAGTATGGAGTTTCCCCAAAAATTCAAAAATATAACTACCCTACAACCCAGCAATTGCACTACTAGTTATTTACCCAAAGGACACAAAAGTACTAATTCAAAAGGATACATGCACCCCAATGTTTATAGCACATTATCTGCAATAGTCAAATTATCAAAATACCCCAAGGGACTACTGACTGATGAATGGATAATGAAGATATAGAATGTACAAACAATGGAATATCATTAAGTCATAAAAAGAATGAAATCTTGCCATTTGCAATGACATGAATGGAGCTAGAGAGTATTATGCTAAGCAAAATAAGCCTGTCAAAGAAAGATACATACCATATGATTTCACTCATATGTGGAATTTAAGAAACAAAACAAAGGAGCAAATGGGAAAAAAAGATATGGAGAGGCAAACCAAGAAACAAACTCTTAACTACAGGGAACAAACTGATGGTTGCTAGAGGGAAGGTAGGTAAGAGAATGGGTTACATATATAGATGAGGATTAAGGAGAGCATTTGTGATGAGCATTGGGTATTGTATAGAAGTGCTGAATCACTATATTGTATACCTGAAATTCACATTACACTGTATGTTAACTGAAATTTAAATAAAAACTTAAAAAACACACTAGATGTTATGAATAAATAGCAGGCTAGATGAAGCAGAGGAATAAATTAGTAACTTGGAGGGCAGAGTAATGGAAAGTAAGCTAAGCAAGTGAGAGAAAAACAAATTATGCAAAATGAGAATAGGTTTAGGAAACTCAGCAACACCATCAAGAGTAATAACATTCTATAGGGATCCCAGAAGAAGAAAAAAAGAGAAAAGGGGGCAGAATATTAATTTGAAGACATAATTGCTGAAATCTTCCAAAATTTGGAAAAGGAAACAGATATCCAGATCCAGGAGGCATAGAAATCCCCAAACAAAATCAACCCAAGGAGCCCTACACCAAGACACATAGTAATATAAATGGAAAAAGTAGTGATAAAGAGACAATTTCAAATGCATCAAGAGAAAAGGAGACAGTTATATACAAGAAAAAACCCTAAGGCTCTCAGCTGACTTTTCAACAGAGACTTTGAAGGTAAGAAGGGAGTGGCAGGATATTTTCAAACTGCTGAAAGGAAAAAATACGCAGCCAAGAATACTCTGCCCAGCAAGGCTATCATTCAGAATAGAAGAAGAGATAAAGAGTTTCTCACACAAACAACAGCTAAAGTTCAGACCACTAAACCAGCCATATAAGAAATGTTAAAGGAGATTCTTTGAGTGGAAAGGAAAGACCATTAGTAAGAGTAAGAAAAGTAGGAAACGCAAAAGCATTAAAAAAAGCGTATCTTTACAAATCATTCAAGAGACTCACAAAATGAAAGGATGTAAGTATGACACCATATACCAAAAACATTGGGGATGGGCAGTAAATAATGGGTTCAAACTTAAGTGACCATCAACTTAATACAGACTGCTATATGCAGAAGATGTCATATACAAACCTAATGGTAACACAAATCAAAAACCAGTCATTGAAACTCTAAATGAAAGGAATCTAAGTATATCAGTAAAAAAAGCCAGCAAACCATGAGTAAGTTAGCAAGAGAAAAGGTAATCAGAGAAGAACTACAAAAACAACCACAAAACAAGTAAAAAAAATGGCAATAAATACATATTTACCAATAATTACTCTGAATGTAAGTGGACTAGACACTCCAATCAAAAGACACAGGGTGACAGAATGGATTAAAAAAAAAAAAGACTCATCTATATGCTGCCTATAAGAGACTCATTTCAGACCTAAAGACACATGCAGAGGGGCACCTGGGTGGCTCAGTCGGTTAAGCGTCTGACTTTGGCTCAGGTCATGATCTCACGGTCCGTGAGTTCAAGCCCCGCGTCAGGCTCTGTGCTGACAGCTCAGAGCCTGGAGCCTGTTTCAGATTCTGTGTCTCCCTCTCTCTCTGACCCTCCCCCATTCATGCTCTGTCTCTCTCTGTCTCAAAAGTAAATAAACGTTAAAAAAAAAATTAAAAAAAAAAAAGACACATGCAGATTGAAAGTGAGAGAATGAAAAAACATTCATCACACCACTGTATGTCAAAAGAAAGCTGGGGTAGCAATAATTATATGGGACAAAACAGACTTTAAAACAAAGGCTGTAATAAGAGACAAAGAAGGACACTATATAATAATACAGGGGACAATCTAACAAAGATATAACAATTTTAAATATTTATGTACCAAACATGGGAGTGCCTGAATACAAGAAAAAGTTAATAACAAACATAAAAGAACAAATCGATAATAATACAATAACAGTAGGGGACTTTAACACCCCACTTACATCAATGAACAGATCATCCAAACAGAAATTCAATAAGGAAACAGAGGCTTTGAATGACATACTAGATTGGATGGATTTAAGAGATATATTCAAAACATTCCATCCTGAAACAGCACAATACACATTCCTTTCAAGTGTACATCAAACATTGGACAGAACAGATCACATATGAGACTACAAAACAAGTCTCAACAAAAACAAAAAAACCAAAATCATACTATGCCTCTTTTCTGAACACAATGCTTTAAAAATAGAAACAACCAAAAGAAAAAATCTAGATAGACCACAAATACATGGAAGTTAAATAACATGCTATTAAACAATGAATGAGTCAGCCAATAAATCAAAGAATAAATGAAAAATTACATGCAAGCATACGAAAACACAATGGTCCAAAATCTTTGGGATGCAGCAAAAGTAGTTCTAAAAGCTATACAGACCTATCTCAAGAAGCAAGAAAAATCTCAAATAAACCTAATTTTACACCAAAAGGAGCTAGAAAATGAAGAACAAACAAAACCCAAAACAAGCAGAAAGAAGGAAATACTAAAGATTAGAGCAGAAATAAGTGATATGGAAATTTTAAAAAACAATAGATCAATGAAACTTTGAAAAGATCTTTGAAAAGATCAACCAAATAGATAAACCTTTAGCCAGACTCATTTTATTTATTTTTAATTCTTTTAACGTTTATTTATTATTGAGAGACAGAGAGACACAGAATGTAAGCAGGGGAGGGATAGAGAGAGGTAGAATCTGAAGCAGGCTCCAGGCTCCGAGCTGTCAGCACAGAGCCCAACATGGGGCTCGAACTCATAAACTGCAAGAATATGAACTGAGCCAAAGTCAGTCACCCAACCAACTTAACCACCCAGGCGCCCCAGCCAGACTCATTTTAAAAAAGAGAGAGAGAAAAAGAGAGAGGGGACTCAAACAAAATTAAAAATGAAAGAGAAGAAATAAGAACCAAAACCACAGAAATAAAAAGAATTTTAAGAGAATATTATCAAAAATTATATGCCAACAAATTGAACAAACTAGAAGAAATGGATAAATTCCTAGAAACATATAACCTCCCAAATCTGAATCAGGAATATTATAGGAAGAAATAGAAAATTTGAACAGACCAATTATCTGCAATGAAATTAAATCAGTAATAAAAAAATTGCCAACAAACAAAATTGCAGGACCAAATGGCTTTACAGGTGAATTCTACCAAACATTGAAAGAAGAGTTGATACCTATTCTTCTCAAGCTATCCCAAAAAAGAGAAGAGGAAGGAAAGCTTCCAAATTCATTCTATGAGGCCAGCATTACCCTGACAACAAAACCAGATAAAGATACCACACAAAAAAGAGAACTACAGGACAATATCTCTGATGAACATAGATGCAAAAATCCTCAACAAGATACTCACAAACTGAATCCAACAATACATTTAAAAAAATCATTCACCATGATCAAGTGGAATTTAATCTTTGGATGCAAGGGTGGTTCAACTTGCAAATCAATCAACATGATATATCACATCAATAGAAGAAATGATAAAAACTACATGATCATTTCCATAGACACAAAAAAAGGATTTGACAAAGTACAACATCCATTCATGATAAAAACTCTCAAGAAAAAGTAGGTTTAGAGGGAACATACCTCACCATAATAAAGGCCTTATATGAAAAACCCACAGCTAACATCATGCTCAATGGTGAAAAACTGAGAGCTTTTCCCTCAAGATCAGCAACAAGGATAAGATATCTATTCTCATCACTTTTATTCAACATAGTACTAGAACTCCTAGCCACAGCAATTAGACAAGAAAATGAAATAAATGTCATCAAAATTGGTAAGGAAGAAGTAAAACTTTCACTATTTGCAGATGACATGATACTATATATAGAAAACCCTAAAGATTCTACCAAAAAAAATGACTAGAACAATAAATGAATTCACTGAGTTTGCAGGATACAAAATCAATGTACAGAAATCTGTTGTGTTCCTATAGACTACAATGAAACAGTAGAAAGAGAAATTAAAAAAAATCCCATTTACAAATACACAGAAAATAATAAAATATCTAGTAATAAACTTAACCAAATAGGAGAAAAAGATCTATACTCTGAAAACTATAAAACACTGAAGAATTGTTTTATAGTTTCTTAAAACAAGAAAGAAGTTGAAGACGACACAAAGAAATGGAAAGATATTCTATGCTCATGGATTGGAAGAACAAATACTGTTAAAATGTCTATTCTACCCAAAGCACTCTACACATTTAACTCAATCCCTATGAAAATACCAACAGCATTTTTCACAGAATGAAAACAAACAATCCCAGAATTTGTATGGAACCACAAAGGACCCCAAATAGCCAAAGCAATCTTGAAAAACAGAATGGAAGTTATCACAATTCGAGACTTCAAGTTATATTACAAAGCTGTAGTGATCAAAACAGTATGGTACTGGCACAAAAACAGACATATAGATCAATGGATAGAATGGAATAGAATAGAATAGAATAGAATAGAATAGAATAGAATAGAAAGCAAGAATAAAGAATGTGAAAAAGTCTTTTCAACAAATGGTGTTCTGGAAATTGTTCAGTTACATGCAAAAGAATAAAACTGGACTACTTTCTTACACCATACAAAAAATAAACTTGAAGTGGATTGAGGACCTATATGTGAGACCTGAAACCATAAAAACCATAGAAGGAAGGACAAGCAGTAACTTGAGGCAAGAAAAATAAAAGCAAAAATAAACTACTGGGGCTACATCAAAATAAAAAGCTTCTGTACAGCAAAGGAAACCATCAACAAAACTTAAAGACAACCTACTGAATTGAGAGAAGATATTTTCAAATGACACATCTCAAAAAGTGTTAGTATCCAAATATATAATTTCTACAACTCAACACCAAAGAAAACAAATAATCCAATTAAAATACAGCCAGTCATTTCTCCAAAGAAGACATACAGATGTCCAACAGACACATGAAAAGATGCTCAACATCACTCATCATTGGGGAAATGCAAACCAAAACAACAATGAGATATCACCTCACACCTCTCAGAATGGCTAAAATCAAAAACACAAGAAATAACAAGTATTGGTGAGAATGTGAGGAAAAAGGAATCCTCAGGCATTGTTTGTGGAAATGCAAACTGGTGGAAAACAGTCACTGTGGAATATAGTATGGAGGTTCCTCAAAAAATTAAAAATAAAACTACCCTATGATCTAGTAATCACACTCCTGGGTATTTACCCAAAGAATACAAAAACACTAATCTGAAGGGATATATGCACCCCCACGTTTACTGCAGCATTATTTATAATAGCCAAACTCTAGAAGCAGCCCAAGTATCCATCGATAGATAATGGATAAAGAAGATATGGTGTGTATGTGTGTGTGTGTGTGTATGTATATACACATACAATGGAATATTAAGCCATAAAAAAAAAACAATGAAATCTTGCCATTTGCAACAACATGGATGGAACTGGAGAGTATAAATGCTAGCAAAATAAGACAGAGAAAGACAAATACCATATAATTTCACTCATATATGGAATTTAAGAAACAAAACAGCAAACAAAGGGAAAAAAAGAGAGAGAGAAACCAAAAACAATCTCTTAATTATAGAGAACTTACAGATGGTTACCAGAGGGGAGGTGGGTGAGAGGATGGGTGAAACAGGTGAAAGGGATTAGGAGCACACTTATCTTGATGAGCACTGAGTAATATATGGAACTGCTGAATCACTATATTGTACACCTGAAACAACAAAACACTGTATGCTAACTACACTGGAATTAAAATTAAAAATGTTTACATTAAAAAAAGAAGAGGAAAGAAATGAGGTTGGTTAATACACTTAGAAGAGACTTCAAGCAGGATAAAGGTACCATGCTACCTGAATCCTGTGTTACACAATGTTCCTATGTTCTCTTTGTCTTTCTCCCCCACCACCACCCGCCATTATCTCCCTCCCCCAACCTCTCTTTCTTCCCCTCCCTCCCCTCTCACTTGCTGGCTTGCTACCCCCCTCTCATTCTTTGTTATATCAGCCTTCTCTGCTTACAATACAGTTATAAGGACCAGAGTTAAAGGTGAGAGAAGTGACTCAGCAGATGGAAGGTACCTGGAGCCAGCACTCACTTGCTGATTTAGATATCTAGAAGCAAATATTCCTGGTCAGTAACAGTCCCAGCAAAGGATATTTGTGGCCAAATTGGATGTCAATAATGGATGGCCAATTTAAGGACATAACTGTCTTGAATATTCCATACCTCATGAATGTCAAGTGCCTATTTGTTCCTTCCATCCCTCCCTATATTTGTTCAGTACACATAAACACTACTTAATTTATTTATGCCTAACATGTCCCACAAGTTACACGCTTTAGTTTTATTTAAGAAAGACTATTCTTAAACAGTGCAGTAAATATAAACACGATTATCAAAATAACTATAATCATTAACACACCAGTGGATTATTCTTGTATTTTAAAAATATTGAGGGGCACCTGGGTGGCTCAGTCGGTTAAGCATCTGACTTCAGTCAGGTTGTGATCTCATGGTTTGTGAGTTCGAGCCCCATGTCCACTGTTAGTACAGAGCCTGCCTGGGATTTTCTCTCTCCCTCTCTCTGACCCTCCCCCACTTGCTCTCTCTCTCTCAAAATAAATAAACTTAAAAAAACAAAATTAAAAATGTTAATTGATCACCCATCATATACTAATGACTGTTTTGGGTGCTGGAGATAAGACAATCACTAAAAGAAAACTAAAATTCTTACCCTTTCAGAGCTTACATTTTAGTGAAGATGCATGGTTAAGGAATACTACATCACATGTGCATGGGTATGGATATCTGCATATGCATTTACACAAGTGTATGTGTGAGTACTTTTACATGCAAGCACGTGTGTGTTGCACACACTTAAATTTTTATTAACCCAGTTTGACAAGTACAAAGTGACAAGTCTAGGAAGTATTTGGGTATTGAGGCTAACAATGAGTTACATTATACTTTCTCAGTGTGCTGTGTTCCAATGAATATAGAATACATGAGTGTGAGTACTGGCTCTGTCACTTACTATCTGGGTGTCTACGGACAAATCACTTAATCTTGATGAACCTTGCACCGTGTATATACAGTATCTCTAAAGACTTAATGAGATAAAATGAGGAACATGGTGGATACACTAGAAAACCATGCACAAATATAAGGGATTCTTCCATATTATTACCCTGACTTTGTGAAGTAAGTAGTACTGGTATTTATTGATATTTAGTGGTGATTTTTTTCCTATGGTCCCAAACTAGTAGGTTAGATTTTTTTTTTTTTTTTTTTTGCTTATACTCTACTCCCTAGGTTTAAATTTATATTTTTCTGTACCCAAATCTTCAGGTTTAATTCTCTGCTCTTTAATAAAGATATGAAAACACATGGAAGTGCAGGTGGTAAAATTACATAAAGAAATGTATCATTTTGCTTCATTAAGTCCCACTTCTGGTTTTCATCAATAGTTGGTAACCACCAAAGTTGCAATGAAAATTACTAAACCTGTGCTCACTCTATCTTCTCAACTTCACTCCTCCATTCCATTTCCCCCACATTCTCCTATAACCTTTCTATTTGAAACCTGTAAGAATGCTGTGCTCCATACTGAAAATTTTTAGCAACTCCAGGATTTACTTGCATCATTGCATAAAAAGGCATAACCTTTTGGTGCCACATAAATGACAGCAAGCAAAGCAGTACTGTCTTAATTCATTAGCATTCACTTTGCAGCACTAGACTCCTAATTAAGAGCTTCATAAGTATTCATATTTATTCAGGCTATTCTACACTGTATTTGCTATATTTGGTTAGAAACATTTAGACACATTAACTGTTCTTCCAGTCAGAACAAATACTTCCTGTATTTGTGGATAAGCTAATTGATAACTGTCCTTTGTCAAAAGCAAAATACAAAAACATATTGTTCCCATTTTCAATTTTCCTTTATTTCCTTACATAAGTCATTGTATTTAGATTAGACAAAGAAAAGTGATTATTCTAAGAGTGAACTTTTGAATTGGTATTGTTAGCTTCTTCCAGTGATGATAACATCCTCAAGTTATGCTGGTAAATACATTATAGAAAACTATAAACCTGAGAAGTTTGCACCTGTGATAAAGAAAGTGATCAGATGAGGGAAGGGTGACTTGAAGCTTCACCACCTGAATAATGGTTGAAGAGCTGATGGATGATTACTTCAGAAGAAGGATTTTATGGGCTGGGGAACAGCTTTTGTTAGAACATAAGAGAGAAGTTTGATTTACCCTATGTTGTCTCAAAAGACACAACCAGGACCGATACATAGAAACTAAAAGAAATTTTAGTTCAAAAAAGGAAGACCTGATCAACATTTTATTTATTCAAAAACAACATGATCTAATTTTGGAATTCCACAGGGCAGTGGGGCCACCACTAGAATATTCACATGTATTCTGAATACCATACAGATCAGAGACAATGAATAAAACCCCTGATCACCCAGTGCGCCTGTGTGGCTCAGTCAGAAAGCAACTGGTTCTTGATTTCAGCTCAGTTTGTCATGATCTCACAGTTCGTGGGATTGAGCTCCATTTTGGGCTCCACACTGTCAGTACAGGGCCTTCTTGGGATTCTCTCTCTCCCTCTCTCTGCCCCTCCCCCACTAGCACTCATGTACTCTCTCTCAAAATAAATAAACCAAAAAAAAACACTCTCTGATATCCCATGCTTACACCATGACTAAAACAGAATAATACTTCAATTTCAATGTAACTAAGGTAAACATTCAGAAGCCAGAAGAACCACCTCTGGAGTCCCCTGTAGAGCAGCAAGTAGGCACTTGACATGTGGAATACAGACATAATCATCTTCCAAAAGATGAAGCCCCACCTCAAGGCAGAAATGCTGAAAATAAATCTGCTATCTGGATGTTCAGAGTTCTGGTTATGGAGAATTGAGAGGGAGGGCCTTGAAAGTGGATGCAATCAGGTTGGGAGTTGCACCCCTTCTCAAGAAGAGTGGAACAACTTGGAAGTGGGAATGGCCTTGTATTCTCATGGATTTGGGGAATAGGGGAAAGAAGGAAATAAGTAGTAGAAAGTAAAGGTTTTACAAAAACAAAATAGAAACATCAGAAGGCAGCATTATCCTCTCTCCTTTGGCCACAAAAGAATGTAGTAGACATTAATTTAAGAACCTGCACTTCATCATACCAACAGAAGAGGGGACTCTTGTGCTAACAAATCTAAAAAGTCACCAAACTTAAAACTTGCTGGCCTAGGAAAATGTAAGACATTCCAAAATTAACAGAAAATAGAAGACATCATCCATACTAAAGGTTATTGTAACAGAAAAAAAAAAAAAGAAAATAAAACATTTTAGATGAAAATAATTCCCCAAAACAGCCACAAAACAGAAAAAGTGTAACCAAAATATGCCAGTCTAAATTAAATACCCTTAAACAACCATTTGCTGTTAAAAAAAAAAAAAAAACCCCTCAAAGAACATATTTATTTAAAAGTTCAAAATAAAAATCAACATAAAAACAGGAAGGTGTAAAATGAGAGTTGACTGAACTCAGAAACAAAATTGAAAATAAAGAAAAAATCACCTATAAAGTAAAAGACCAAATTGGAAGACATCACAGGAAATATAGATTAGATTGAGAATGTAATAAGGGACATAAGCAAAAATTAAAACAAATGAAATAAATAAAATGACATAGATAAAAAGGATCAAAAGGATAGAGAAGATGGGAAAGAAATCTAAAGATCATTAATGAAACTAATAGTACCAAGATGACCATAGAAACAAAAACATAAACACAGAACATGTAAAATACATAATATTTAATATATAACATATAATATTAAAAGTATTAAATAAGGAACATTAAAAATATATAGACAACATAGAAAAGAAATGCAATAAATATATAACACACAGTAAATATTACTTAAATATATAATAATTAAATCAATAAATAAAAATGAACTAACTCATCTATTAAATAAAAAGCATTTTCAGATTGGCTTATATAGCAAAACCCAACCGCTAAACAAACCCAAGGGTTAAATAAACAGACCCACTTAACACAAACAGATTCAGAAAAGCTAGACCAGGGGCACCTGGGTGGCTCAGTGGGTTGAGCGTCCAACTTTAGCTCAGGTCATGATCTCACGGCTGGTGGGTTTGAGCCCTACATCGGGCTCTGTGCTGACAGCTCAGAGCCTGAAGCCTGCTTTGGATTCTGTGTGTCCCTCTCCCTCTGCCCCTCCCTCGCTCATGCTGTCTCTCTCTGCCTCTTAAAAATGTATAAACGTTAAAAAAAATAATAATTAAAAAAAAAAAAGAAAAGCTAGACCAGATAAATCCAAGTGAATAAGAAATCTTGACATTCCACACAGGATACTTTAGGCTTAAAAATATTAAATAAGACAAGAAGCTTACTTCATAATGCTAAAGGATCTAATTCACAGTGAAGAAACAATGGCTATGAATATATATTCACCATATAATGCAGTAACTTCCTTAACAAAGTATAAATTACAGAAAACACAAGACAAAACTATAATAATAATGGGTTTAATACTTCACTCTCACTGAAAAAAAATCAAAAAAAGAATAAAAAACATTAAAATATAGATAACATTAAATAAAGTTAATAATGTTTAAATAAACATTAAAGATAAACTGGATCTTACTGACACATGTAAAAAAAGAACATACTTTCTTCTCAATACACATAAAGCATTCAGTAAATTTGACCACCTATAAGCTCACCAAAAAGTGTTGTACATTTCATAAAATGAAATTAATATCACATTCTCTGATTATAAAATAACTAGAAATTAATTAAAAACAGAAAACAAAGACTTTTCAATGAAATACCCTTCAATAAAAATGTTTAAACCTTCTATTAAATAATTCTTTAAAAATAGAGAAATAAAAATCAAAATTTCTAAATTTCTAAAGAAGCATGATAATAAAATCTCTACATTAAGGAATCTATGGAATACAATAAAAGCAGTGACAGAAGAAAATGTATAGCCTTAAACACTTAAATCAATAAACAAAAATAATCAAATAAAAGAATAAATGAAAGAATAAAAATAATCAAATTCCCAACAAAGAAAGTTAGAATAAGTACAGTAAAATAAACCTGAAGTATAAGAACAAAAATAACAGCCGATATTAATGAGGTATAAAAAAGGATAACAAAATGCTGCATAAATCAAAATACTAGTTCTTGAAAAAATAAGCAATAGTACAAAGTATTAACTCTTCAAGGCGGGGGGGGGGGGGGGGTAGGAGGAGAAAGCATACAAATACAAAATAAGGCATGATAAGGAAAAATTTATCTTGAAACAGGATTTATTTTAAAATCATAAGACAGTAGTTTATAAATACCTATGCAAATAAACTGGAAAAATCTAGATAAAATAAATAATTTCTTAGGAGAAACTGAATCCTATAGAGAAAGATTAAACAAACCAATTTCCATAGAATAAGTAGAGAACATTAGCAAAAAACTTTAATAAAGGAATCAGAACCAGATGTTTTCACAGAATAATTCTACCAAAATATCAAAATCACATGTTCTCTCAATACTACCTAAACTGTCTCAGAGAATAGAAAAAAGAAAAATTTTATAATTATTTTTATGAAGCAAGTATAACACTAATACATCAACTTAATAAAGATATTATATATTTTTAAAATTCTTATGAATTCATTTCTAAATATTGAAGCAAAAAACTAATCCTAAACAAATATTAGCAAAAGATATTAACACAATATGGAAATAATACAGTATGAGGCAAGAGAGATTTATCCCTAAATTGTAAGGATGATTCAATATTTAATTTATTTTACCCTGTAAGTAATTTAAGAAGAATCATATGATTATCACCATAGAAACTAAAAAGGCCTCTGACAAAATTTGACACCTATCCCTCATTTTTAAAAAGCACTTAATATTTTTTGCATTTGTTCTTAACATGATTATTAAACATCACTCCCAAAGCCAGTATCTTACATAATGGGAAACTTCTGACAAGAAGCATTCCCACCAGGATGAGGAACAGGGTAAGGAAGAACGTCCATTGTCTTAGTATTATTTAACATTACACTGGCAGTATTAGCAATGCAAAAGAAAATAGAAGATTAAGCATTGTAAAAAAAAGTAAAACTTCCTGTTTGCAGATCATATGACTGTAAATCTGGAAAATCCAAGGAATTATTAATAAGAAACTAAGTCAAATAATAAAGTATAAGGATATCAATTTAATACACAAAATCAACAATTTTCATATATATAAATAATCCTGTAGAAGACATAATGTTATAATAGCAACAATAAAGATAAAATTATTAGAAATAAACTTAAGCAGAAATGTGCAAAATGTACCTAGGGAAAATTTAAAAACACACCTGTTTTGAATAAATGGAAACACATCTATTTTCTTGGAAAGGAGACAACATCCTATGTAGTTTCTCTCCAAAGTATTACATATATATGTAAGATATGTATGTATATGTACGTATGTGTGTGTATACATCCCATTCCCAATATACAAGGTTTTTTGGGGTTTGTTTAACAAAGATAATATTAAAGGTTATATGGAACAGTAAGTATTTAAGAATACTTTGGAAAACCTTTCAAAAGAGAAATGATGAAGCCATGCCCTATCAGATATTAGAACACATGAAAAGTCCTTTATAAGTTTAATAGTATGGCATTAGAGCATATAGAGAAGCAGACTGAAAAAACAAAACAGGCCATACTCAATTACGTAAAGAAATCTAGTGTTGAATGAGTATGGTAGCTCAAAATACTGAGGAAAATATGGGCACTTTAATAAATTATGTAACAATTATATCAATTTAGAAAAAGATAAAATTGGATTCACACTTCACAATATACTTGAATAAATTCCAAACAGATAGAAGATTTATATGTAAAATATGAAATAACACAAGTACAAGAAGATATATGGGTATATTTCTTTATAACCTGTTTGTGGGTAAGGCATTTTTTTAACTATGAAACAAAATGTAGATACAAAAAAAAAGAGTGTTAATAAATTAGACATTAAAAAGTTTCATACGGGAAAAATACAACATTAGAAGACAAATGATAAACTGGGTAAAAACATTTGTATCATCCAAGATTCACCATCCTGATATCTGAAGAGTGCTTTAAAAGCACTGGGTGTTGTATGGAAACCAATCTGACAATAAATTTCATATATTGAAAAAAAATTTTGAGGGAAAAAAAGTCCAATAGAAAATGGGCAAAAGACATGATCAGAAAGCTCACAGAAAAAATACTCAAATGGTTCTTAAATAATGTTCATAATAACCTAGAAAAATCAGGCTGATTAATACTGGCCTATACAGTTATAATGAATCAAACAATTTATTAGTAGTTCCTATACTTTCTACTTCATTTAGTAATTAGCCTAGATTTTTTACTTAATTACAGGTTGTTTTCACATCAAAGAAAAAAGCACACATGACCCCAGAATTGGCTACCGACAATCAGCAACATGTAGTGTAACTATCCAAGAAAAAAATTCAAGAGTCTAGATGGATGTTTGAAATTTTATTGCCATCCACCCCACGGTTCCATCACCTTCTCTCCCAGTCTTAGCAACCAATGATCTATTTTGTGTCTCTACAAACTTGCCTATTCTGAATATTTCATATATATGAAATGAGTTCATATATATGAACTCATATGTGGTCCTTTGTGAGTGGCTTCTTTCACTTACCATGTCTTCAAGATCCATCCATATTAGCACTCTTTTATTGCTAAATAATATTCCATTGTATGGATATACAGAATTTTATCCATTTATCAGATGATGGGCATTTGGATTGTTTTCACTTTTTGACTACTATGAATAATGTTGCTATGAACATTTATATACAAGTTTTTGTATGCACATTTTCATTTCTCTTAGGTATATACCTAGGACTAAAATTGCTGGTTCATATAGTAACTAACACCATCTTTAACATACTGAGAAACAGCCAAATCATTTTCCAAAGTTATTACTCTAACCAAAAAGGTATGTTTTTCTATTTTTACACATCCTCCCTAACACTTGTTAGTATCTTTTTTATTACAGTCATCCAAGTGGGTGTGAAACGGTATCTCATTGTGATTTTGATTTGTATTTCTTTGATGGCTAATGATGTTGAGTATTTTTTCATATGCTTATTGGTCATTTGTTTATTCTTTTGGAGAAACATCTTTAGATTCTTTTCTGATTTTTTTTAAACTGAAGTATAGTTGACATATTAGTTTCAGATGCACAACAATGATTCAACAATTATGTACATTACAAAATGCTCACTAAGGAAGTATAGTTATCAAGAAAATTACTATGCTTTTACAATACACTTTAGAAAATGCTACTGAAAATCTAATCTAATCAAAATTGTAAAAGTTAAATTGAAATAGCTGTTTTTGAGAGGGAGGGAACAAATTCTTTCTGTATGAGGCAATCGTGCCACCTTCTGGAAATCTAGAGACAGCACTGTCACATTTTTCAGAATTTAATAGTCTTCTGTTATAGCAACATCTGACAAACAAGCTAAGACTTTGTGCTTTACAAGGTAGAAAACAGAAAATGGCCTTCAATGTACTCTGGTGTAAAACTGACAGTGCTAATCATGGCAAACAGAAAAATTAAGTATTCCTTTGCCAACTTTTTAACTAAAATTTCTATAGTTCTGTGGGGGAAAAAAATCAAGAGCCTTACATTCTCGTGGAGTTATTTTACTAGATCCATCTACTGTTACATTTTATAAGCTTTCTTAAGTAAATGGGGATTTTTACAGCAGGTTTTTCTTATGAGACTAAAAATAAAAACTCAAGGACCCTTGGGTGGCTCAGTCGGTTAAGCATCCAATTCAGCTCAGGTCATGATCTCACGGTTCTTGAGTTCGAGCCCCGCATTGGGCTTTGTGCTGACAGCTCAGAACCTGGAGCCTGCTTTAGATTCTGTGTCTACCTCTCTCTCTCTCAAAAATAAACACTAAAAATTTTTTTAAATAAATAAAAATAAAAACTCGTTTTGATAATGGTGTTGTGCTGTACATCGAAACTTATTTATTGGACAAACTATCTTAGAGCACTTTTTTGTACAACTGACAGTCTTTAGTGCTTCAAAATATTAATTTATTTAAGTCTTTTAAGAACTTTATGAAGTAGGTATTTTCATTTTACAATTAGGGAAACTCAGCCATATAGAAGAAATGTGCTCAAGATCACACAGTAATATAGTTAGGGTGTGAACTCAGACCAATCTGGTTTTAAGGTCTATGCACTTCATGACTTAGTTATGCTACTTCTAACATTCTTATACAACTGTGTAGAAAGAATAATCAACTGTAATATTTTAAATTTAAATATATTTAATTTGTTGGGACTGTAGCAAGGGTCAGATCTGAAATGTTATGAAAAGTTGCTGAGGACTTCTTCCAAGGATCAAAGAATGTGAAGGCAAACATACTTTCCTTGAGAGGAAAAAATAAAAAATAAAAAGTCCTCATACTTTATAGTAAAAATCAAATAATACAGAAAATCAAGGGGAAATAAGACATGAGAACTCTTCTCAGTGTATAGTAATGATCAATATAGTCCAGCTACTGTGTATACATAATGCTAGAAACTTTTTGACAAATAAACACTGATCGAGAAATTATAAGGTGTTTAAGAGACAGTATAAAAACCGCTAAGAATTTTGCTTACTTTCAGATGGAATGTAGGTCACAAATGATAGTTACAGCAATAAGAAAACAGAATAAAATGAAAATTATACTTTAAGCTATCAAAGAGCAGTAAGTACAAAAAGTCTAAATAAATTCCAAGGATAAAACAGGTCTCTTTGGTGCTCAAAGAACAGTTGCTTTTATGGGACCAACTGCCTATTCTGGGTAGGTGTGGGTGGAACAGCAGGCCTGTCATAAATTTTGTTGGATAAGAAAAATACCACTGACACTTTTTTTAAATGTTTATTTTTGACAGAGAGAAAACACAAGTGGGGGAGGGGGAGAGAGAGAGAGGGAGACAGAGAATCCCAAGCAGGCTCCACACTGTCAACACAAAGCCCAATGTGGGGCTCAAACCCGTAAACTGCAAGATCATGGCCTGAACTGAAGTCCGATGCTCAACCGACTGAGCCATCTAAGCACCTCCCAACACTGACACTTTTCATGACACTATGTTTGATATACCAAATTGCAAATGTAAGAACTCCAAATGTGAAAATAAACTGTTGAGCCCTCAACAGGAATTCTGGGAAAAGACAAGAGAGCAGATCTGAAAAGCAGAAAAATGTCTTGATTTTGTTCAGGCCAAGAAAGAAGTCCTCTCAGAAAAGAAAACTCCAGGGGAAAAAAAAAAATCACTAAATTCTCTGTCTATATCTTTGGCTAAACTTTGTGTGAAAGACCAACTTAAGGTGCTCATTTGGAGAAAAAAAATAAACTGAATGTGGAACTGTTGCCCAAGAAACAGAGTTTGCAATTTACGTTTAACCATGTTAATTGTTTAAACAACAGAAATAACACTTACCGGAAAAAAATAGCAGAAGCTAGAATCTCAACTTATCATTCATATTAATACAAATTTGCAAGATACAAAAGAAATGAAAATGGCACCCATTCCTTTCATAAAAGAAAACCAACCTTTAAAACCAGCTCTTCCAGATATGGAATTGGCAGACAATATTTTTTTTTAATTTTTCTAAGTTTATTTATTTATTTTGAGAGAGAGAGAGTAGGGGAGGGACAGAAAGAGGGGGAGAGAGAATCCCAAGCAGGCTCCACGCTGTCAACACAGAGCCAGACACGGGGCTTGAACTCACAAACCATGAGATCATGACCTGAGCCAAAACCAAGAGTTGGACGCTTAATGACTGAGCCACCCAGGTGCCCCAGACAGGATTTTAAAGGAGCTATTACAACCACTCTCACTGATGTAAAGGAACATATGCCCTCAATGAAAAATAAAAAATAAAAAAAAAAAAAGGACGTCTGAGAAAAATAGAATTAAAAAAAAAAAAGAACCAAAAGGAAATTATAGAACCAATAAAATAATAAATTATAATCAATCACAAGATTGATTTAACAAAACATAGATAAAAATAAGAGTTTGAAAACCTGAAGATAAATCAATTGAAATTATCCAAACTGAATAACAGAGAAAAAAAAACACCATTGAAAACAGTGAGCAAAGCCTCAGAAACAGGTTAAAATAATAACGAATTATGTTAACGCATGTGTTACACAATATAGACCCAAGGAGGAAAAATGAATGGGGAGGAAAATATATTTGAAGAAATAGTGACCAAAAATTTCACAAACTTGGTGAATGACATGAATTTCAATATTCAATATGCCTAGTAACTCCCAAGATGGATAATAATAAACAAGGCCATATCTAGGCACACTGTAGTTAAACTGCTGGAAGCCAAGATAAAAAGTAAACATAAAAGAAGAAGAAAAAAAAGGGGTAAATTACATGCAAGAGAATAAAGATGTAATTAGTAAATAACTTTTTATCAGAAATTACAAAGCTTAGAAGAGAACAAAAAACCATCTTGAGAGGGCTGAAAGAATAAAAATGTCAACCCAGTATTTTATATATCTTAAAAAAATATAAGACCACTTTCATTATTTTGTAAAATGTTTCTTCTTTTAATTTCCTTATAATATATATGTACTGTTTGAGCAAAATCTATTAACACTGTCTTCTGGGATTTACAACATATGCCGGTATAATGCATTTAACAGCTGTAGCAAAAAGTGGTGAGAAGAATAAAACTTACACAGTTACACCATTTCTACATATTATACAAATTGGAACAATGTTAACTATAAGAAAACTTTCAAAAGCTAAGGAAATACACTGCAATCACTAGAGCAACCTCTAAAAAATTCAGAGACATGCTAAAAAAAGCTAACAGAAAAACTTAAATTGATTTCTAAAAAACACTGAAATATCCAAAACAGAAAGAATAGACACAATAGTAAAGAGGGGATAAACAAATAATAAAATGATAGATCTGAAACCAATCCTATCCATAATTACATTAGATGTAAATGACCTAAACATTCTAATTAAAATGTAGGTATTGCCAGAATGGAAAAAGAAAAAGCAAAACTTGCTATATTCTATCTGCAAGAGATACACTTAAAATTTAAAGACAGATTTTGAAGGATATACCATGAGAACAGTGTTTCGTTTTTTAAATCCTGAAGGGGTTATATTAATATTAGAGAATGGGTTTCAAACCCAATGAGTGTTATCGGCAAAAAGACCATTATTAATAATGATAGAAGGATCGATTCATCAGGAAAATAAAAGTCATATATGTATGTGCACCTTAAACCATCATCAAAACTCAGTAAGCAAAAGCTGACAGTTAAAAGGAAAAATAGGCAATTCTATAATCATACTTAAGATTTTTTTTTCCAATATATGAAATTTATTGTCAAATTGGTTCCCATACAACACCCAGTGCTCATCCCAAAAGGTGCCCTCCTCAATACCCATCACCCACCCTCTCCTCCCTCCCACCCCATACTTAAGAATTTTAATGACTATTGGTAACTGATACAACTATATAAAAATCAATATGGGGCACCCAGTTGGCTCAGTCAGTGGAGCATGTGACTCCTGATCTCAGTTTAGCAGGTTTGAGCCCCATGTTGCATGTAGAGATTAGTTAAACATAAAATCTTTAAGAAAAATCAATGTAGCCAATATAGAATCTGAAATTTATCAATGGTTTTGAGATAATAGATAGCTATAAAATATTCTACCTAACAACTACAGAATATAAATTCTTTTCAAGTTCATGTAGCATATTCACCAGAATAGACCATAAAGCTGGGCCACAAAGCAAGACTCAACAAATTTAAAAAGATTGAAATTTTAGAGTGTGCTCTCTGAAAAAAGAGATTTAATTACATGTCAATAGCAAATATTGACAAATTACCAAATATATAGGTAATAGATATTAAACAACACTAAAACAATACTAAATAATCCATGGATTGAAAAGTAATCTCAAGGCATTAGAATACATTTTAACTGCATAATAATAAATACAAAATATTTCAAAATGTGTTCATGCTGCTATAGAGGGCTTAGGAGAAAATAGATAGCTTTAAATCTTATTTAAAAAAAATGAGAATCAATGACCTAAATTTCTATCTTAAATAATAGAAATGAAAAAAAGGAACTAGAAAAGAGAAAATGAAAGTTCAAAAAAATTTTAAAGCAGAAAAAGAGAAGTTAGAGCATAAATCAATGAAATGCAGAATCAATCAATAAAAACCAAAAGGTGTTTGAGAATAAAATTTCAGCCAGACTGCTCAAGAAGAAAAATGACATAAGTTACCAATATCAGAAATCAATGAGGTGACAAACTACAAATAATAAAAGCAAAATAAGGAGATCTACTTTTGGCATAATAACATAAGGAATTCCATGGAATAGCTCCCTAGAGAAACTGGAGAAAATTATTTTTAAACAAACAACCATTTAAAGACTCTGTAAATGGTCCCCAAAGCATACAGTAAATGAAGAAGCATTTTTTTAAAAGTCTACTAAAACTCAATAAGAACATCAAGTGTCTGGGATTTGAGCCAAGACTCACTGCCTCCTTCCCTCCTCTAACTCAGCAAGATGGAAACGCCAATCTAGACTGTGGCAGCCAAGGAAGCAAAACCATACTACCTAAGTTGGAGAAATATCTTCCCAGGAGCAGGATGTTAGCATTTCCCATCCAGCCCCCGACTACCATGCTGCTGAAACCAAGTTCTGGATGAGTGTACCCAAGACACAGGAGTTACCTTTTTTGGAGTAGCACCCACTCATAGGTTGTAGGCTATATCTTGGGTCCAGCGCCACTAATACTACTACACTTTTTTTTTTTTTAACACTAACCCTAATGCTAACCCAAATACTATGCTCTTTTTATTACAATCTTAAAATTCCTCACTTCCAATGTGACAGGAAAGCTGTAACATTTCCTCTGCAAAGTGCAATTTGTGAGGAAGTCTTATGAACATGTCTTAATGGAATGTTTTCTCTAGGAGGATGGAATACAATTTGACTTTAGAACCTTATGAGCCTTCAAAGTTATCTGAAATAGCAAGAACTTCCAGGAAAGTTATTTTCACGTAATTAGTATGAAATATGATACCAAGTTAATTTCTACTGTCTCAGGAGAAAACCCAGAAGTTGTAGGACCATAATATTAAATGCAATTCCAAAGAATATTCCAGCCTATAAGCAATATATTTATTAAGAATACATAAAAACTTCTGATAACCAGTTAAGGACCCTTGAAAAGAACCTATAGAAAATTTGGCAAATTTGTTATTTTCCACCAGGGCAATCTCTGAACTGAAAAGAGAAATCACAAGGAATGACAGAGGTACAAACTTGTTTTTTCTAGAATTTAATATTTTAAAAAAGAAAAATATAAAAGTTATCAAAAAAATCTTAAAGGGTTCATTTTGGGGCTAAATACTAGCACTGAAAGTTTTTTTCTTGTAATTGATTTAAAGTAAAAAGTAAAAATTATGTAAAAAACATAGCAGCTACAGCTGTTCCAATATAAAGCCCACCTGCAAAAAGGCAGGACAAAATGAGCTGACTGAGCAAATATCCACATCATGACCTTAGTAACAGGTTTCAAATGGTTTCAGTTCTCAAGGTCTAAAAGAAGGATCATCTTGCATGCTTAGACTCTACTTCTTCAAGAATCCACTGAATGCCATTCAAAAAACCAGTTAGAGTTTCAGCCTCTGTATCCTGGACCTATGAGCAGATAAGAGAGATCACTGTAAGAAACTGAGTCCAAAATCTTATGATTAAAAGAAACATTTTTCTAGATATTAACAAAAGAATACAGTTTAAAAAATCCCAATAAACTTTGGGTGAGTCATTCAAATTTTGTCTTCTATGTAACTTAGATAAAAAAATATGATCTTCTCTTATGTCTATAATTTATTACCAATATGAGGCTTATTACGTATCTTAGAACTCAGCTTTGGGAATGGGAAAAACTATCATTTCAATGACTTGTTTGTATCAGAAAAAAAAAAAAAATTCTCCAAAATATCCACTTTGAAAACTAAAACATTTTTGAAAGAATCCAGCTACTCAGATGATAAATGTGCTATCCAGTTGCAAAAACGTGTCTTTAAGACTGCCACTCTTCTTGGGGCACCTGGGTGGCTCAGTCGGTTAAGCGTCAGACTTTGGCTCAGGTCATGATCTCGCGGTTCGTGAGTTCAAGCCCTGCGTCGTGCTCTGTGCTGACAGCTCAGAACCTGGAGCCTGTTTCAGATTCTGTGTCTCCCTCTCTCTCTCTGACCCTCCCCCCATTCATGCTCTGTCTCTCTATGTCTCAAAAATAAATAAACGTTAAAAAAAATTTTTTTTTAAAGACTGCCACTCTTCTTAATGGTAAGCTAAAACTCCCACCACCCAGGAAGGGACGCCTTTATCAGTTGTTTTCGAACTGTGTTCCAAAGAGTCTTCAGGGCTCCGTGGAAGGTGTAGGGGGAGGAAGGAAGAAAATCCTGTAACTTTTTAAGCATAAGTATTTCCAATTTTAATTTTTCTTTATTTTACCTAGGAGCTTTCATGTAAGGTTTCATTGAAGAAAGCGTTCCATGATTAAAATAAAATTTGGAAAGCAAGAAATAGTAAGATAGAACTTGTATTTTTGATGACCGTTAGAGTATATTACATTCATGTTTAAAAAAAACATGACACCAACGTCAAAAAAAAAAAACCCAAAACAATGGCCAACTGATTTACTGTATCTATGGTAGGAAAGGCAAGTGGAGAACAAATTGATCAGGTGAAACAGTGATACCAACTGACTATCTCCCACTGATTAAGCTATTAAAACTAACTTTAGAATGTGATTTCATTAAAGAGAATGAGTAGGAAAGAATAAAATCAAATAGAGAATAGTGAAAAATAAAAATAAGATTTTTCTCACCAGAGAAAGTAAGACCTTACCATCCATGGGTGGTTCAGAAGATTTAGACGCAGCTCATGAGCCAAATAAAAACAAGGCATTCTTTTTACATCTGCTTGAGAAATACAAGATAAAACCAGCATAGGTCTTCCTGAAGATCCAAAAGCTGGATCTGTCATTGCCAAAATACGAGAAAATTCATCTTGCCATTCATGTCCTAGAGAATGTAGTCAAAACCCTTAATTTGCATTACTTATAGTGATTTTTAAAATAAACAAAACAAGGAAATAAAAAAAAAAATTACCAGGATCCAAACATAATAAAGTGCCTCTATTGCTGTTTATTTACAGCTGTTCATTTACGATCTATCATAAAATTACATTAAGTAGTCTTCAAGGATAGGAATTTTGGTAATATTAGAGGGCAAAAATAGTCACAGTACCATTCAGATGTCTTTACAGTTTGAAAATAAAAATACTTTGATATAGATATTTTCCTCTCACAAATTTTGTAGCTAAAACTACCCTTTCTTTCAAAGGCCTTAGTTTAAACAATTTAAACATATAGTTGAATCCAGCTCTTTATTAAAACTAGCAATCTTTGCCTTTCTTTGGCGTGTATAAATCATTGACATTGTGAGGTAGTCAAAATTCTAAAAGGTCTCCCAATGATTCACACCATTGTATAATCTCTTACCCTTTAAGTGTGGGAGGAATCTAGAATCAGTGATGGGATATCACTGCCCTGAGCAGACTACATGATAAGACAAATATGACTTCAAGAATGAGAGATTATCCTCAGTGAAGCTGACCTAAGAGAAGAGATGAAGTTCTCTTGGTGAGAAAGATTCTGTATTGGCTGGATCTGAAGACAAGAGGGAGTCACAAGGCAAGAAATGAAGATAGCTTCTAAAAGCTGATTCAGCCCCAGCTGACAGTCAGTAAGAAAACAGCTCAGTCCTACAACAGTAAGGAACGGAATTCAGCCAATAATTTCAGTGAGTTAGGAAGCAGATTTTTCCCCAGAGCCACCAGAAAGTGATGCAACCCATCTCACCCTGATTTCAGCCTGTAAAACCCTAAGCTGAGAACCCAACCAGAAGAAGCTGTGCAAACTTCTGATATAGAGAACTACAGGCTAATAAACAGGTGTTGTTTTAAGCACTAGGTTGAAGAGAATTTGTTATATATTAATAGAAAATGAATGAACATTATAATGTGATTATCAACAGGGTCCATTTAAATCTATCATAGATCTCTTAGATTTTTTTACTTGTCCCATCTGTTCTTTGTTCCTTTATCCTACCTTCTTTGAACTGTGTTTTGTAATGATTCCATTTTACCTTAACTACTGACTTATTTAATTGTACCTCTCTCACACATTTTTTAGTGGTTGCTCAAGGATTTACAATGTACATTTTTAACTTGTAACAGTCTACTTAGTATTATACAACTTTACATATAGGAGAACCTTGTACCAGTGAATTTCCATTTGTTCTCTTCCATGCTGTTTGTATTATTATATATCTTAAAAATATCATATAGCCACATTATTTTTTTTATTTTTTAATGTTTTTTTTTTTTATTTTTGAGAGAGAAAGACAGCATGCAAGCAGAGGAGGGGCAGAGAGAAATGGAGACACAGAATCCAAAGCAGGCTCCAGGCTCTGAGCTGTCAGCACAGAGCCTGACGTGGGGCTCGAACTCACAAGTCATGAGATCATGACCTGAGCCGAAGTCGGACGTTCAACTGACTGAGCCACCCAGGTGCCCCCACGATAATTGTTATTATTTTTCCTTCACATAATTATAAAAAAGTTAAATTAAGGGAAAATATATATATGGATATATATATATATATGGACATATATATATGGACATATATACATATGGATATATATATATATATGGATATATATATATATATATCCATATATATATATATGGAAACAGTGTAGCCATCCCAGGGCTCCTCTTTTTTTTTTTTTAAGATCCAATTTTCTATCTGGTATCACAGTCTTCTGCTTGAAGAGCTTTCTTTAATATTTCTTGTAATGCAAATATGCAGATAATGAACTTTCTCAGGTTTTGTCTGAAAGTCTTGATTCTGTCTTCATTTTTGAAAGGTACCTTTGCTGGATGTAAGATTTTTCCTGCTTTACAATACTGTAAAGACTTCCCTTCACTGCCTTCAGCAATTCTTTCAGGAATTCTGTGTCTTTATCTTTGGCCCTCTCTATGTATGCTTCCTTTTGCTTTCACTGCCTTCAAGATAATCTCTTAGTCTTTGGTTTTCATCAGTTTGGCTATAATGTATCTAGATGTATTTTTTACTTATGTATTTTATTTATTTATTTATTTGGAGTTCTCTGAGTATCTTGGATCTATGGTCTGTTGTCTTTTAGTTATTTTGAAATACATTTGGCTAATATCTGTTCAAAAATTTCTTTTTCCTTATTTTATTTCTTCATGTTTTGGGAAGATCAGTTACATATGAGTTAGATCAGGGACTGGCAATACTACATTCTATGGATCTATTTTTATAAATATAAATTTTTTCTAAAACAGTCATGCCCATTCACTATAAATTCCCTATGGCTACTTTTGCACTTTAACAGCAGAGCTGAGTAACTGTGAGAGATCATATGGCTTATTATACACCTAAAATATTTACTATGTGGCCTCTTAAGAAAAAGTATGCTGACCCCTCAGTTGTTTCCCTTGATGGGTTCCTCCAGTTCTTAGATGCTCCCCACTCCTCTTTTCTCTAGGTTTTAATTTGGATAATTTCAATTAATTTATCTTCAGGTTCACCAAAGGTTTATTTCCTTAAATCTATTAAGGAAACTGTTCACCTGTTTCCCGTTCACCTGTTATATATTCACATTTAGCATTCCCATTTTATGTTTTCATAACTTCCTCCTCCTCTGCTGAAAATCCCTATCTGTTCACACATATTTTCCATTTTTTCCACTAGATCCTTTAACATATTAATCATAGTTATTTCAATGTCCTTGAGAGTGGCAACATCTGGGTCATCTCTGGGTCTGATTCCACTGATTGCTTTGTCTCTGGACAATGGGTCATTTTTTATTTTTTTGTGTCTTATAATTTTTAATTTAATGTTAAATGTTTTATGTAAAAGAACAGTAGAGACTGAGGTAAAGAAAATCTATTCCCAGACATGGGCATGCTGCTTCTTCTGTTAGGTGACTAATGCAGTGGTTGAGTCCAACCAGTCAGTAGTTGAGCTGGACTTAGCTTTTGTTGCTGTGGTTAACTTCAGTGCATCATAAACTTTAAATTCTTTCGGCAGTTGAGTGGCTACTGCTACCTTGTTCTGAGTGAGGACAATGTATTATATATTCATGCCCTAACTTATTCACAAAAGATTTTGGAGAAAAATTATAATACTCGCTTGTGACCCAGTAATACTCTGATTTTATGCCTAAATAACAATGTGAAGGGCAATTATTCTGAATATGCAGTGAGTGTTAACTAATCTACTTAATTAAATACTCCACCCCACACATCTATCTGGACAACTGAAACAAAGGTAAAAATTTTTCAGTTATCTGCATAAATTATTTGAACAGAACCAGAAGCAGACAAAACATCAATAACAAGTGCAGAAGCATACAGCAAAGAAATACTATGTAGTTATAGTATCAAACTTTGATATGCATCAGAATTCTGTAAGTGCTCATTAAAAAAACAGATGCCCAAGAACCAACCCAAATCTATGAATTAAAATCCATCAGAGTAGGAATCAGGCAGGTATGTTTTTAACAAGCTCCCCAAGTGATCCTAATGCACATCAAAGTTTGAAAGCCCACTATTAACAGTAATGGTCATAGAATCACTTTTATTAAATTAACCATCATATGCTTAAAAAGTCAGAGTAAAGCCTAAAAATGTCTTATTTGCTTTGCAAAAAAAGAAAAAAAAGAAACGTGCTCTTCAAAAGAAAATAAGATAATGCTTACTTTTATGAGCTTCAGCGTTTGCAACATAGATGAACCCATCAACAACTTCACACACCTTCTGAATTTGTGGAATTACACTATACCGGCTTCCTTGCTGATCATCTCCTTCATTCTGTAGACTGAACATCTTGTTAACAGCACTTGTATGTTCTTCTCTTGCTCTATCTCTTTCCTTTCTATAAGAAAAATGTAAATATAAAACATAAACAGACACTAAACAAGCACCATCCCCCTAAAGTATCGAAGTCCTGATGCCTCAGGTAGGCCACCAAGTAGGCAGCCTTACCTGGTAGTGGAATATAATATCAGGATGTTGAATTTATGTTGGTTGCTCAACTGAAAACTGACTCCTGATCCAATACCTAAAGAAGAAAATTTCAGTTATCAAAACAAGTCATTAATAAATATAGAAAAACATCAGATTGAAAAAAATTACCCAGTGCAAGCAAAATGAGCAACTAAAAAGTCCATGACAAGTTACACACAGCTTTGGAATAAAATGAAATGTTTATGTTGAAGAAAAGATGCCGTATGCAATTTTCATTTATATGGCAATAAAAATATGGATAAAGAACAAAGAACTGCTAGGCTTAGAGCTTTCCCTTCTGTATCATATCAGTAGCAGCTGCATCATAACAGCTACTATCTATCCTCAAGATTCATTTACCAACTTTTATGTTTCTCATTAGTCATATACTCCATGTATACATTCAGTGAAATGGCTTTTTTCTCCTTCTGAAAATGTTTTTAAATTGATGGGGAATCGGGGCACCTGGGTGGCTCAGTCGGTTGAGCGTCTGACTTCGGCTCAGGTCATGATCTCACAGCTCTTGAGTTTGAGCCCCGCGTCGGGCTCTGCTGACAGCTCAGAGCCTGGAGCCTGCTTCAGATTTTGTGTCTCCCTCTCTCTCTGCCCCTAACCCACTCACATTCTGTCTTGGTCTCCCTCAAAAATAAATAAACATTAACAAAAAAAAATTTTTTTAAATATATACATATACATATAAATTGATGGGGACTCACCAGTATCACCTCAGAAAATTGAGGAAATATGCAGATAGTGAAATTTGGAATTAGACTTGGGTTATAATCTGCATTTGTCACACATTGTCATATTTTGTGAGCCAAAGTTTTGACATCAAAATATAGAAATACAAACTTCCTAGAGATACTATAAGCATTAAATAAGACTGTATATGTAAAACTCCTAGCTAAACACTAGCTTCTTACTACCTTTACCTGAATTATTCAACATTGTCATTTTTCCTTCTTTCTTAACATCTTCCCTTCTTTGGATGTATTAACACTCAGGAGCTGATTCTCCTCTTGCATTATGAAAAGATCCCTCTTTCTTCTATGGCTCTATTTCTTTTTGCTATGTAAATGTCCTTTTAGATCTATTTCTCTCCATCCTCACTCCCTCCTTTTAGTCTAAATTATCATACCTATCACCTGGACTTTTGCAGTCACTTTTTACCAGTCTCCTACATCCACTTTTGTCCCCTACTGTCCACTCTTCTGACAGCAACTGGAAAGATGGCTTGAAAATGCCTAATTATTTCTCTTTCCTTCAAAGCCATCGCTCTTCAAAAACAACTTGATATAATCTCACGTTTACTTACCTCTTTAGGACAACTCCACCTTTCATATCATCGATCCATGAATTACAGCCAATCTAGTTACTTAAATAAACCTGCCATGCCATCCTATGTCACCATTCCAGGCAACACATAGGTAGAGATCCTGGTGGCTGAGACTGCAAGCATGACCCTAGTCCCCTGGCCACCAGGTCTGGTACACAAATTCCCCAAAGAGATCCCCAAAGAGATCAAAGAAACAAATTCTACTATATCTCTGATTTTTGTTTTTCTCAGTTTAATTTCCAGAGATTACCCTCTCAATACATCTAACCTCAGCCCAGTATGATCTCCATGCTGTTCTGTACCACCTTGCCAATGACCCATCCCTCTATTCTTCCCTGATCTTGTGGCGTTTGAGGCATAATTAGATTGGCATTTTCAAAACAAACACTTCTGCTGTTGTCTGAAGAATAAAATTAACATTTCATCATCAGCAAATTTCCCCATATCCCCAACCTCTTCTTAAAGTGTTCCACCTCACAGCCTTATCTGAAACTGGCCTGCCCTTAAATGCTGCTTTTCTTGCAGAAGACTCTCAATTAACAAAATTGTTTATCCTCTCATATCTCAGGACAAAGAGGTGGAGTCAATGTTCTCTTTACTCCTCACTTCCATGTCCTATTACTCACCAGCTCTCTTTGAAACTTCATCTCTTTTTGGATACACCATTCAGCTGCAGGACCATCTCCCCTTCCTCAGCCTCATCATTTATGATATCCATGACATTTAGGATGTCATTTATGACATTTGACAACCCCTTCCTCTAAACATTCACTGAAGATTTCAGCACCTGGTTCACAATATTCCTCTCTATACTCAAAAACTCTCAAGTCCACACAGACACCCTATGATTTCCCAATCTTGATTTCTAACCCAGATCTTACTCTTAAGATCTGGATGCATAGAGTAATCCACAAAGTCATTTGTTCATTCATTCATCAAATATACATGTTGACAGTCTATTACATGCCTGACAGCCAAGAATAAAGCTAGCCTGCCCTAATGCAGCTTTCACACAAGTGGATTGCTTATAGCGGGCATCTCTACTTATATCTCCCAGAGTTATCAAAGTCAGCATACTCCAAAGAGTGGCTGTCATTCTCCCTATACAGATCTCTGTAAAGTTTCTCTTCCTCCTCCTGTGTTTCCTTACCCTAGTGAATGGCACCATCATCCAATACGAAAACCACATCAGAAATACTGCCAATACATAATCAGTCAACACTGTATCCTTCATACTTTCTTCACAGTATTATAGTGGTTTCTTAATGAGTCTCCACATCTTTATAGCCTCTTCTAATCAATTTTCCACTTAGAAGCCAGATCTTTCTCAAATACAATCTTGATCATCTCGCTCTTCTGCTTAAAATCTTTCGACAGCTCCCAAATGCTTAAGCATGACATACAGGTGTCTTCTCACCTAGCCCCACTGTAGACACACAGAGCTACTTCAAAAGGTCACATGTATCCAGAATTTTGTGCTTTTAGAAATGTAGTGCTCACTGCTCATAATACTTTTACCCTTATTTTAATGGCCTCTTTTAATTCATCTTAATGATTCAAATAAGGCATCGTGTTCAACATGGAGCCTTCTTTGACCCTTATCTTTCTACCCAGGAGGCTAATTATACCATACACGAATCACCTTCATACTTGTCTCTGCCCTTACCTAAACTAAGTATCTTCAGGACAAAGATTGCTGATATTTGTTTTAAATCTCTGCACCTTTAGTATCTAATAGGTGCTCTCAATAAATGAATGAGGAAAGCAAAGCTAGATTATACTGTTAGGTATGTTTATTATATCTCCTGCATGCCAACTAACTTATCGTTTTCATAGAAAGAAGAGGAAAGTATTAATTGAGGTCTTTTTAAAAATTCCAATATATAGCAAAGTACTTTGCACACAGTAGATGCTGAATGATTTTCGCTGTTAACATTCTTTTAACATATGGTAAATACTGTACAAACATCTTGATAACATATAACTTACTTTCACATAATCTTACATTCTGGATTACACAAACTTGAGAAAATAAAGGAAAGCTCACCTCTTATAAAAAAGTAAATCAATTCTTTCAACCCACTGGGACCAAGGAGGGGGCTCCTATTCACCAAATTACTATTATTTCATTACATCAATGATGTAATTAATTAAAAATTAATTTATTATTCAACATAAGTATCAAGTTCAAAGTGCTTTAGTTATTATATACTATAGATTAACATGAAAATTACCATCAATCTGCCTCTGAGGCAAGCCAGCTGTTGGGCAAAGCTCCTGAGAAGACATCAAGCTCAACACCAAAGATGTATTCAGTTCTTCCAAACCTGGTCCAAACATAGCAAATCGTGGTTCATTCTGAATGATCAATGAGTGTAAAAATGACGTGACAGCTCCATACATAGGACGGCTAGATTTCAAGGATCTTCTTGTATATGGACAGCACATTTTATAGCTATATAAAATTGTCACAATTAGAAAATCAGGACAGAAAAAAATTTAGGCAGTTATTCATTCAACAATATATAGTTTATTGAGAACCTGCTAGACACAAGAGATATAATAATTATGTAGTTAGAATCCTCATGGAGGGACATGGAGGACAGATACCATTATAGTATGTATGCTGAATGCCAGACAGGAAAAAACAAAGGCGCTCTGGGAGTAGAAGTGGTCCAGAAGCTGAAAAAGTTTTCCCCAGGAAGTAGTTACTTACTTTCTAATCTTTCATTTAGATTTTTCTCATGGAATACTTGGTCTAACACTTGTTACAGCTGTAAAAAATTCACTACATAGAGTAGAGATTCTCAGCCTTTTTTTGTCATTATGACTCTCAGGCATTTTTGTCATTACAACTGGGGGTCAGCGGGTGGTGCTACTGGTATCTAGTGGACAGAGGTAAAGGATGCTGCTAAACATCCTACAGTGCACAGGACAACTGGTCTAAACACCTGGTCTGAAATGTCAGTAGTGCCAAGATTGAAAAAACCGCACACTAAAGATAAACTACGTGGATAGTTAGCATAAGTATCTCTAGATGTAAAAAAAAAAAAAAAAAAAAAAAGAAAAGAAAAAAATCACTAAGTCCACCAATATAACCAAATTTCTTTTTTTTTTAATTTTTTTTCATGCTTACTTATTTTTGAGAGAGAGAGAGAGAGAGAGAGAGCGAGTGTGAGTGGGGTAGGGCAGAGAGAGAGGGATACACAGAATCCAAAGCAGGCTCCAGGCTCTGAGCTGTCAGCACAGAGCCCAACGTGGGGCTCAAACCCATGAACCTTAAGATCGTAACTTGAGCCGAAGTCAGACACTTAACCAACTGAGCCACCCAGGTGCCCCTAACCAAATTTCTTAAGTACTCTTATTAACAGCCTCTAATGGAACAGTTTAAAAAGTGTTACATATACACAGAAGCTCAAATGTTCCTTACGGATAACCTAGCCAACTAAGAATCATGTGAAAAAAACAACTGTTTCTTTCAATAGCTATAAATTTCTAAATTAGCAATTCTACATGTTAGCAAAAATTAAAACGTAGTACCCAAATAAAAATAAAACCTAAATCCCTTTAACTAAATCAAGCTGGTTGAGACAGTCACTAACCTAACAAGATAATGATCTTTATTTAGGAACCTTGTAATTCAAGAAGGAAAAAAAAAATCTACTTCGAGGCTAGGTAGATCTAGCCAAACCTTACCACTTTATTTATATAAGCTACTTATAGTCTAAACTTAAGTTTTTTTCATCTGCATTATTTAAGCAATAACAATTAACCCAGGGTTGTATGGATCAGAAATTAATTTATAGATTTAAGAAACAAAACAAATGAACAAAACAAAAGAGACCCAAAAAAAACCAAAAACAGACTTTTAAATACGGAGAACAAACTGGTAGTTGACAGATGAGAGGTTGGTAGGGAGATGAGTGATATAAAAGGTGTTAAGAGTACACAAATCAAGATGAGCCCTGAGAAGTGCATAGAATTGTTGAATCATTATATTATACACCTGAAACTAACATAACACTGTATGTTAATTATACTTCAATAAAAAAAAACACTTTATATGACCATGAATGGTAGTTACTGTGACTATTACTATTCCTGGGGAAAATTTGGTTCCACAGCATGATGTACTTGTTGTGGGACAATGTAGAAATAACAACTAGCAAGTGAGAGTACAGTAGCACTTATTGAAATTATATATAACATAACACATACATTTTAATCAAGTAGCTTCACAAGACTTAGCATCTGCATTAGAATAAGGAAAGATATGAATACCTTAAATAAAATATGAAAAAAATACTATAGCTACTAAAATCTTTACCTAAAACACAAATATCTTTTAATTTTATTTACCATGCCTTAAATGTGGGGCCCTCAATAAAGGAGGTTATATCCAGACCCAATGACATTATATGCTTAATGCAGCATGATAGGATTCCAACCAGAACAGTCTCTTATAAGCTATATGACCTTAGGCAAATCCATAACCATTTTGAACCTCAATTCCACATCCGTAACACAAGGATAATACCTTCTTTATTGCATGAAAATCATGTTAAGTAAACATACAAAGAGCACCCCTCATAGAATCCAATGCATTACAATTGTTCAAGAACATTAATTCTCTCAGCTACATGATATTTAAAAGTGTCAGTGCTTTTGGATAACAAAATCTTACTTCCCAGAATCTTGAGAATGTTGTTCTTTCCTGCTAAAGAACTGGTCTCTAATTGCTAATCATTCTTTCTCTGGACACAGAAAAGTATTTATCATTTAACAAAATAACAAGTATTCTATATGTAATGAAAATTTTAACAAGTGTTTTACTTCTTGGCATATGAACTATCTACAATTATTGAAACAGTCTAGAGTCAGGCACCACAGGCAAATAACAACATGTGAAAAACGAAAGGGTCCTATGAAGGAAGTCATTTAACTTAATCCTCAATTTTTAAAAAAGACACTTAGACCCAAATTCCATGAAACAAATTAGTGGCAGAGCCAAGACTAATTTACACTATTGACTCGTAATATAGTCAAATATAATATCTTCTTTTTAATTCATAAAACTAGATACTCACACTGCCATGTAGTCAAAAAATGCACCATCAGTGACCTCAGATATAGGCTTTTTTAAGATTTCTAGATCTGGAAGAGACTTCCAGTCAACAGAAGACCAAGAAGGAAGATCCCGCAGCAGAAAATATCTCCACAGAATTGGATCTCGTACAGTTTCATTCCAATAATGGCTTGTACTTCCCAACTGACACAGATCATGAGGTGAAAGAAATGACAAAATATATAGCTGTACGTCAATCTGAAATGGAAACAGCAAGTAGGTAAAAGGCATGAAAAACGTTATCTTGGAAAATTGTTTTCTGATAATAAATTATAAAATTTATTTTATTATACTAGGAAACCAAAGGTCAACCAAAGAGTTTGTCTTTTTAATGATTATATCATGATAAATTACAAAACTTGTAAAGAATTATACTAGATAACCAAAGATCGGTGTGTCAGTATTCTTAATGAAATCTACTATTTGGAAGTTAATTTCCTGCCACCAAAAGAGAAACGTAACTGAACACTTAATTTTTGACACACCGAAACATTCATTTTTCAAGCAAAATAACCAGATTCTTAATTTCTCACGGATATTTTGCCACACCGTTCACTTGAACAAACTACTTAAGGAAATAATCTAGCCTTCAACATAAAATCTTTATGAAGCTGACAAACTTCTGATCTTGTCATTAGAGCAAATCAAAGAATAAATCTGTCATCTGAGTGCCTCCATAAAATCTATTATTTCCAAGAACCCCTATAAAAGGGAGACCCTTGGAGGCATTCTAAGCCTGCAGTTTTCAATTTCTGATAGATGTCACAGGCAGGTGTCAAGAGTTCAGCCGAGATACAGAGTTTAATAATTTCGAAGAAAATTTTTCGTCTCTCCATTTTCCCATCTGCCTGAAGAGTTTAACAATAAATGAGGTGTATAATTCTTGTGGCCTGTCGCCCCTCGAGGCGCCTGTAACAACTTCTCAATGAAGTGTGAGGGTCGGTGCTTGAAACACGCGGTGGGAGAAGAACCACAGCGTCATAGCCGAGTGTTTCCGGGGGGGGGGGGTCCCCCAGGGGTTCTGGACCCTGAACCTGAGGTGAGAGCCGCTGAGAACACAGTCGCTGAAGGCTTCCCCAGGCTACCCACAAAGTCTGGCGTGGTCTCCTCTTTTCCTGAATGACGTCAGGGCGTTCCAGTATCAAAACTCGCTTTGCGGGGTTGAAGACGTGAGGATGACCCGGCCGGTTAGCGGGGCGCCCCCTCTGCGGTGAGTTCCGCCGCGACCATCGGTCCCGCGGCGGAGGACCAAAGGTCAACGCCTCGGCGTCTCTGCTCTACCGTTATTCCCAGGTGACGACACGGCCCGGAATGGCTGCAGGACGGGACAGACCCAGGCCCGGGCGCGGCGAGGCCCCCAAGGCCGCCCGAGCGGGGCGCCCCTCCCGGCCCGGCCCCGCGGTCCTCCGCGTCCGGTGGCCGCCACTCACCGGCAGCCGCGTCAGGGTACTGGCCTCCTCGTCCGCCTCCTCTTGGGAGGCCCTCGGCGCTGCCCTCTCCTTGCCCACCGACTGCCAGAAGTTCCTCCAGCCGCTGAGGATGGCGGCCTCCAGCCGGCTCCAGTCGCTGTGGTGCGGCGGCGGGGCGCTGCCTCCGCTGCGGGGCTCGCTTCCCGCCATGGCCGCCGACGCCGCACGTGACGCGCCGCAGGGTCACGCGCTGCGCGTCCTCCTCCGGGCGGCTGGCCACCCGCCCCGCACCTCCCGTCTGGCCCCTGCCACGTCTCCCCGCGGGCAGCCTCCGCACCCGGAAGGGAATCGAGATGTGGCCCAGTCTGGTGCCGTCTCGAGTGGAGCCCGAAGCACCGCTCACTGCCCCGTTCACTTCAGACCTCAGCCTTGCTAACCTCACTCGGTCCCAGGAAATCTCTCGGCCCTTTGTAACTTGGTTACTTCACCCAAAGACGTTCTGTCTGGGACCCGTTTACACTTCATCTGGGCCTAGGTGATCCCTATTTATTCAATAGCTTGCCCTCCTCCGCTGTCTTAGGCATAATAACCAGTTGCTTCCTTCTCAGCACTGCCGTGCCAGGCGTGGAGGTTTTTTCTAATTGTTTTTCAGTCTCCGATTTACTGTTTGTGTTCTTGGGGATTGGCAGAAATGAGAGTAGAGAGGTGGCCAGGGGACTAATCATGAAAGACCTTATGCCAAAGTGAGGAGGAGTCTGTATTCTCTACTTAAAAATATAGGTACATTTAAAAATTCCTGAAGGTAGGCATCTCACAAAAGGGCAGCAACATAGGGCCAGAATAAGAGAAGCCAGATACAGTACTGTTGAAATCCTGCTAGTGTTGTTTTTTTTATCTATCAAAACAGTTATCCATTTTACTCACCTTGTCCAGCCTTACTTTGAAAGGGCTTTAAGAAACTATGCCATAGACCACATTACAAGGTAATAAACAACAAAAATTTAACTGAGTGATTTAAAAGATCAAATTGTCTTTATTGCCCAATTCATGAATATGAAAGCATCCCATCTAGCAAAAAGAAAGGAGCTCTCTTGAGCTGCAGGAAAAGGAAGGTTTTTAAAAGGCAGAAGTGGGGTGGTGGTGGTGCCCGGCTGGCTGAGTCAGTGGAGCATGAGACTCTCGATCTTGGGTGTAGAGAATAAACAAAAATTATTAAAGGCAAAAAAAAAAAAAGGAAAAAAAGGAAATTATTGGCAAAAAGTACACTGTTGTAGACAAGGTCACTCTCCTAAGGGGAATGGAAGAGGTCTATCAGTAAATTTCCTAGTCCTGACCAGGGATTCCTTGTTGACTGGTTAAAGGTTACATTCCTCAGGTGGCTGAAACTGCAGGTAGGTTAAGTATTATGGTTTTGTTTTGCTGAAGTGGGGCCCTTAAAATAAGAGATTCCATCTGGGGCCTGTGGTTTTCTTTTCAACAAGGGTAACCTATTATATTGAACTGACTATGGTCTCTATTGATAAGGACACAAATACTACTGTGTCATTCATTTTCAAATAGATTACTTCAATCTAATCCAAAAAATACTTTGCTCAAAAGCTAGATCTCGGTTCCTTAAAGGATTATTTCAATCTAAGGTAATAAATACATAATTTTAAGACTCTAGGACAGAGCGCGAGTGGGGGAGGACCAGAGAGAGAGGGAGACAGAATCCAAAGCAGGTCCCAGGCTCTGAGCTGTCAGCACAGAGCCCAACGCAGGGCTCGAACCCACTAACAGTGAGATCATAACCTGGGCTTGAACCCATTAACAGTGAGATCATAACCTGAGCTGAAGCCAGATGCTCAACTGACTGAGCCACGCAGGCACCCCATGGGTTATAATTTTTTAATTGTGAAAATTATTAGAGTTAATAATGTAATCCCATGTGTCCACTAGCTGATTCAAGTTACCAGTTTATCTTGCTCCATCACCGTCTCCACCCAACGCACACATCCCCAAATCGAGATTATTCTTAAGCAAATCCCAGATATATCATTTCATCCCTAAATATCTCAGTATATGTCTCTAAAAATTAAGGTAACTTTTAAGAAACATTGTACCATTATCACTGTACCATTATCACCTAACTTTCTTTAAAATCACCAAATACTTGGGCAGGGCTTAACTTCCTCACCTGCCTCAAATATATATACTTATTTAATTTATATTTTGCAATTGGCTTTTTAAAATCATGACCCAAACAAGATCCACATGTTACATTTGGTAGACATGTTCCTAAAACTTGTTCATTCTATAGGTTCCCTCTCCTTTATTTTTCCTGGCAACTGTTAAAAGAAACTAGGTTGGTCTTTCTGGACTTCAGGACATTCTGGACTTTCTTGGAAGGCATGATCAAATTTAGATAGGTTTTATAAAATATTTCTAAGTGGTATTGTGTACTCAAATTGTCATTCTCATTTTCTAATGTTCAAACTGATCAATGGTTTCTAAATTCTGATCCATTTATTATCAAGTTCATCATAAGCTTTTCATCTCAAGGATTTAGGAGTTATCAATGATTATTGTGTACAAGTTTTAAAGTATTACTATTCTAATTTTATGATCTCTTTGATTAGATGATTAAATAAAAGTTGTCCCTCATCAACCATTTGATTGTCCCGCCCATGATATAGACTCAGCCTTATCTCCAGGGAGCTGTGGTTCTTTTTTTTTTTTTTTTTTTTAAGTTTAGGTATATATGGGGTTGGGGGAGAGGCAGAGAGAGAGAGAGGGAGAGATTGAATCCCAAGGGGCTCAAACTCACAAACTGTGAGATCATTACCTGAGCTGAAAGCAAAAGTCAGATGCTTAACCAACAGAGCCACCCAGGTGCCCCAGAGCCCTGGTTCATTTTAATGGGAAATGGTATTTGGACATTATTTGGTGGTCTTTATGTAGAGAAAATAAGAGTTCATGCTGTTAATTTCTATTCAACTTCAGAATTACAGAATTTTTACTTACCGTCTTTGATTCCCATTTAGTCTCTTTTCCCTTACACTGAAAATCCACATTTCTAATGATATTAGCAGAGTTATTAATACTATAATTACTGAGGAGTTTGATTTCTTCACAGCCCTTGGGGATATCCACTAGGGGAGTGCAAATTATTGTTCTTTAAAAATAATTGAAATATTCCTGTGTAGTTAAGCCACCAACTTGAAGCACAATACAGCTCATTTGTTGTATTTTGCTTTGGAATTTTAGGAGTTGCTTTTAATTTTGATGTAATCTTGCTTTGTAAAAATGTAGTACATGCTCCAAAGTCAAATGTACAAAACTTAAGATATATTCAGAGAAGTCTAGCTTCTATCCTGGTCCCCTCCATCTGGTACCTCTCTCCATACCTCCCACCAGAAGTACTTTTTTTTTTTTTTTTTAATTTTTAAATTAAAAAAAATGTATATATATACACGTATATATGTATACATATATGTATGTATACATATATACGTGTATATATATATACATTATATACATATACATATATGTATGTATACATATATATGTATATATATATACATTTTATATACATATATACATATGTATATGATGTATATATAATGTATATATATAATGCATATATATTATATATATAATATACATATATATATAAGCAAACAAGGTTATACACACATATTTATTCCCTTTCTTAAATAGTACTATATACTCTTTTCCACCTTGTTTTTCACTTAAGATGACTCTATAGCATTATACAGAAATATTTGCTTTTGCTTCTTATAGCTACATACCATTCAATCATGTGGATTTCCCAGCTTAATCTATTTTTTAAACAGGATATTAAGGATATTAGATGACTAGTATTTCATTAAATGCCTCTGACTTGTCAGTTCAGTGTGACCTAAAGGTACTAGAAGTCAAGTCAATCAAGCTGATAGGTAAATGTTGATGTTGGCATACAGGGATATATATATACATTGTGAGACTGGGGCTGAAAAATTTCTGAAAATTGTAGGTTTCCTTCTAGCCATATCTAAAATAAACATTTGTCTATCTAGCCAGTAATTTCTTCTCTGAAACTTGCTTTCCATTTAGAAAGGTCAGTACCACTTGAACTGACAAGGCAGTGAGTGAGTGCTCACTGGCCAGAACAAGAGTTTGTCTCTCAATTATCCTGGCTGATAAGTATATTTTCAGCATGATGAACTGACACACAAAACTAGACTTAAAGAAAATAATAAAAACTAGTCTTTTGAGCTCTTAGGATGTGCTAAGCATTAAACTAAGCAACTTCGAACATTAATTCATTTAATCCCTAATAACCTGTGATGTAGGTACTAATAGTGCTCCTTTGTTAAATAGGATATTAAGGTACAGAAAGTTTAAGTAATTTATGTGAAGCCACAAAGCTAGGACACGACAGGGCTAATATTTAACCTCAGATCTCTGGCTCCAGAGCCCATATTCCTAACCAGTATACTATACTGTATGAAATTTATTAGAACCATAAGAAATAATGTTCAGATGTCAAAGTAAACTGAGACAATGAAAGTTTTCATTCTGATACAACACTCAGATATAAAAGAAAATAAAGACCAAGATACAAATATGGGAATATGGTTTTATTAAAAAAAATTTATATGCTCCAAAACATTTTACTTGGAAATCTTCACTACAAGTAAGAGAACAAAAAACAATAAAGAACTTCAGCATGAATACATATCACATACTTATTTATGGATACAGTAAATGCATTTTAATACAATACTTCCTAACATGTTATCTCATACTGTGTTAAAAATAATACAAGGAAGTGACACTAGAGAACTACAGAATCCTGGATTCTGTTGCAGATAAGGTATCCTTATTAGAGCCAAAAAAGGAGCCCTAGTAGGTGGCAAGAGAAAAGTGCCAAGCCATCCAAAACTAGCATGTTATCCAGTTGTGTGTTTTTAAGAATGCCATTAAAATGAAGCTGAGAATACGTTTAGATACAGTTCCCACTTCAAAGAACATCACAGAACCCACAGTGGGAGGGTAAAGATAGGAATGTAATTTTATTGTGGAGTTTTAGCCACAACCCTCACTCACTTCACTCTACTGTATGCAAAGGTATGAGGGAAAGTCTTGTCATGATTTGAAACTTAATCAGCATCAAACAATTCATAATAGCCAGGAACCCTATAAATGCCACAAAGCAGATAGGCCTTTAAGTTTCAAAGCTTACTTTGAAACTTAACTACTTAACATAAAAAAATTCACACTGCAAAAGAAACACACAAATTTAAGGATTATAAAAAAAAAAATCCTTTAACAGTTTTAGTAACAATCAGAGAACTCAAAATGGAGAGAAACCCCCCATGTAATAACACAAGGCCTTTAGGTTCTCACTCACTCATTAGTAAAGCCCACACTGGAAAACGTCTTAAATGTAATCGAAGGAAAAAGGTCTTACGTAGTGACTGACTCGTTCCTTAATTCTGTATCAGAACTTCCATAAGAAAGAAACTTTATGAATGTACTGAATGTGCAGCAAGGCATTTAACCAAAGGGAGAGAATTTGAAGACGCTAATGCTAAAGTAGATAGGCACGCCTTCCCAACCACCATACATAAAACAGCACTCCTCTCCAGAGTCACACAAGCCCTTTACCCTGCTTTATTCTTCATAGCACTAACCACTTAATACACGATACATGTATTTCTCAAAATGTGTTAATTTCCTCCACTGGAATATAAACCCCCAAAAATGATGTTTTACAAAGCTATATCATCAATGCCTAAAATGAAACCTGACATGTAGTAGGCACATAATAATTGTTGATGAGGGAATTATAGTGCCTTGCTGATGTAGAGTGTTTGTTATCTTGAAGATACTTCACTTAAAAATGAAATAAAATTTACTTAGGTTTAACACATACATAGAAAAATCTGTTGTTCATTGTTTTGTAATACACCCAAGTAAAAAGCACTGTAAGTGTTATGGTCTACAGATCATTCTCCAATTATGTGGGGGATGGAAAAGTTGTACAAAAAGTACCCAGTAGCACCCTCATAACTACACCAGCCAGTGAGAGACCCAAGTGGTTCCCAAGGGTCGTAAAGGCAAAATGGAAGTTCCCATTTCTGAAGAGAAAGTTATGCTTTTCTCAGGTTCCAAATCTACATAATACTTTCCTTCTCTGAGAACTAATTTCTTATTTGCCTTATTAACCACTGGTGTAGAGGGCATGGCAGTTTGGAATCCAATAGCAGCAACCCTTTTGTGCAGAGTTCGGCACTTAAAAACCGTGTCTCTTATTAATTAAAAAAAAAAAAAAGGCAAAAAAACCCACAAAACAAAACCAAAAAACATTACTAAGGGCCTACCATTCATTAAGCACAATGTATGAAGATACATTTTTTAAATATGGAGTTCACCAACACATAAGGAAAAGAACTATAAAGCAGTGTTACCTGTTTGATAACATGGGAAGGAACATTAAGGGAGCAGAAGCAAAGGAACATTTGACTGAAAAGGGCTGAAAAAACCTTATGGATCCAGTATCACTGGAGCTGAGTCCTAAAGCACAAGTATTCACCTGGCCACAAAGAAGGGCAAAGCATTCCCGGCAGAAGTAATGAGATCTGCAGAGTACTGAGGGGACCCCAATGGGAAAGGAACTGAAGTATTTGCAATTGATCATCATGCTCCAAAAGGTGGGGGTAAGGGGGCGTGTGGTTCTAAAACCATACTAAAAATGATCTAAATTTTTATACTTAGAAAGCACAAAGGTATTTTTGTAGTAAAACTGGTTAAAAAAGCTTTATTAAATAAAAATCTCTGTTGCGTAAGGATAAGCAAGGAGACAGGGGCAGGGATAGGGAGAGATTTTCCTTATACCAAGATGTTCTATCAGAATGTTTATCAAAAAGCAGCCTGGGTTGTAAATGCTGAGGAACACTGAACTAGAACATGATAACATGGGATGCACTGCAGAGAGAAAACTGGGGAGGTAGACAGAAACTAGATTGTGGCATTCTTTGTTGCCTTGCTCTGTGAAAGACCAAAAACAGAAAAAAAAAAAAGAAAGAAAGAAAGAAAGAAAGAAAGAAAAACATGAACCAAAAAGGATTTTAAACAAAAGATGAGGGTTAGTTGTTTGGACATACTGAATTACCAAAATTGTGTGAGTGAAGATATTTAATAGGCAGTTAGAAAGAAGGCTCAGAGAGCAGGAGAAGCTGGGATTTGAGTTGCAAGTCTAGAAGTCAGCCTAACATTATAGCTGTCACAAGCAGCCAGGGCTATGAATGACATCACCTAAGAGTATTTAAAGTTTAAAAAAAAAAAAAAAAAAAAGAGCGAGAGTGAGATTGGGAGGGAGGGAGAGAAGGAAAGGGGGGGGAGGGGAAAAAGAAAACAGACCTTCAGGGAAGAGCAATATCTAAGGGACAAGCAGGAAAAAAAAAGAAGCTCCAGGGGAAATGAGGAGAGGTGGAGATCAGCTTTAGACAGGAAGCAGGTGACCTCTTTTCTTCTAAAAATGGGGAAAATGAGTACGGCAAAGCTGGGAAATAGAAATTAAACTCCTCATAGTCTGAATTTTCTGTAAGAGCGGACCAAGCGCCATATGCTAAGGGAGGAGACAGAGGACATGAAAAAAGTAGTGAGGTTTAGATTAGCCACCAAGAGAAAAGGAGAGGAGCCACAGCAGGAACAAACAAGAGGCTTATACTGAGGGCTCTTCTAAAGTCGAAGGTGAGACACTCATAGGGATTACACCTTGAAGGGTTACATGAACTTCACATGGGACACAGCATTCCAGAAAAGGTGGGTGACAGGATAAATTCAATGGTGAGATGTGCAGAATGGTTACACTGAAGGACAAGAGGACAACGGACTTGAAGGGGCTGTGGAGAGCACTTCAACTGGTGACCCTTATAAAGCTGAAGCTGGAGGAAAGGAAGAAAATCTGAAACGGGCTGATGGTTTAGGAGAAAGAGGAACAGTCAAGAGGAGAAGGCTGTAAAGAAGCTAGAGATAGAATAGAAATACAGGGGGGCACCTGGGTGGCTCAGTCGGTTAAGCGTCCGACTTCAGCTCAGGTCACGATCTCGCGGTCCGTGGGTTCGAGCCCCATGTCTGGCTCTGGGCTGATGGCTCAGAGCCTGGAGCCTGCTTCTGATTCTGTGTCTCCCTCTCTCTCTGCCCCTCCCCCATTCATGCTCTGTCTCTCTCTGTCTCAAAAATAAATAAACGTTAAAAAAAAAATTAAAAAAAAAAAAAGAATAGAAATACAGGGAAAGAAAAATCAACAAAAATGAGGAAGTGAAAAAGCTGGAAAGATAGAAATTGTTATCGGTTACTGCAATTTAAGATTTCAGAAAGAGAACACAAGATGGTGATTTTCATTCAAGGTGTAGCTATGGGAGTAAGCTCCTGGAATGTGATGAAGTCACTGGCACAGAAGTCAAGGATATCAGCAAGGTATTAGACAGATCATCCCAAGAAGACAAGAGGAGTTGAGGTAGACAGAAATACCGTAAGCAAGATAGAAAGTTAGGTTCTCTGGCCATCTCTATTATTAAAGACAAGAATATTAAAATTTCAATACATCCAAAAAGGTGTGCTCTAAACACATATGAGCTAATGATGGACTAACCTAAATTGGTTTCACCTTCATTACTCATTTGATAAGCCATCCATTTTCTTTTAACAAAACAGGAAAATCATTTGAAAATGGTTATATAAAGCCCAATAGCATAAAATTTTTTAATTCTATTAGTAATACATGGTGAAAAAAAATCAAACAATTCTCTTGTGGCATTGCATTATTTATCTTATTCTGGAAATGGGAGTCTAAATACGGTAATCTCCTATTTTGCCCATTTTTTATCCATCTAAAGCAATGAGGTGACTTGATTTTAATCGCTGAAGCGTAGCTTCAAGACAGACCTAAAAATAATCTGAAGATATTTAAAGTGGTCAATTTTATGTCACAATATTAAAAAAAGAAACCTAAAGTAATAAAAAAATTCTAAAAAGCTAAACTGGATTACTACTTAGTATTAGTTACAGGATGGCTGAATTAAAATTACATGCCATCTTAGAAATTAAAGAATTGTTCCTTCATAGATTTAAAAATATGTAATGAAAGATGGCGATGGCATTTAAAAATAGGTAACCCTGCTGGTTATCTTTACATAGTGTAACATTCTTAAGCTCAGTGTCAATATGTCTTCTTTTCTGGAACTTTTTCCATTTCACGGGTTGTTTTGTTCTTTTGTTTCAAAAAGAATAGCTGAACTTACTGGTTGGTATGATGCTGAAAGAAGTTTAAAATTTGTTTTGCATTTGCTGTATTCCATTCTTGTTCTTTCAGGGGTCCTTCGCACACAGATACATACTTTTTCAAAATTTTTTCTCCTACTTCTCGGAAATCCAAGGGTTCTTTCTGTGTCGTGTAGCTTGCTCCGGAAACACCACTATCCACTTCATGATTTTCTGGCTGTTGATCTGCACAATGCTTCAATCCCCAGTAACACATTTCTCCGCTGTACATCATAGCCAGCAAATGAATGTCACTAAATATTCCTGGGAAAATCATTTAGGTTGAGAGATTAGAATTTAAATATTTAAAAAGAAACCTTGGTTATTAAAACTCTAATAAATTCCTTTTATGTCATTAAGCATTTTTCCTTCTCATTTCAGTTACACTAGAAAAGCCAAATGATCACTAATATAATCCTCATTTAATTTGCATTTCTATCTCTATTTTACCTATAAAAGAGGTCCATCACTCCCAACCCCCTAAAAAACAGTTTGTCAGAGATTTTTTTTAAAGAATCATTTAGGTCACTGTGTTCTTAAGTTCTAAAGTTGGGTAAATTATCACTAAGATCTGGCCACAAAAATATTTTGAATTCATGTAGAACTTTTAAAATTAATATTAAGGATTATTCAGAATTATGTTTAATATTGGCTAATAAAATATTAAAAAATAATTAGATGGGAATGCAAGCTGGTGCAGCCACTCTGGAAAACAGTATGGAGGTTCCTCAAAAAACTAAAAATAGAACTACCCTACGACCCAGCAATTACACTACTAGGCATTTATCCAAGGGATACAGGTGTGCTGTTTTGAAGGGACACATGCACCCCCATGATTATAGCAACACTATCAACAATAGCCAAAGTATGGAAAGAGCCCAAATGTCCATCAATGGATGAATGGATAAAGAAGATGTGGTATATATATATACAATGGAGTATTACTCGGCAATCAAAAAGAATGAAATCTTGCCATTTGTAACTACATGGATGGAACTAAAGGGTATTATGCTAAGCGAAATTAGTCAGAGAAAGAAAAATCATATGACTTCACTCATATGAGGACTTTAAGAGACAAAACAGATGAACATAAGGGAAGGGAAACAAAAATAATATAAAAACAGGGAGGGGGACAAAACAGAAGAGACTCATAAATACGGAGAACAAACTGAGGGTTACTGGAGGGATTGTGGGAGGGGGGGATAAGCTAAATGGGTAAGGGGCACTAAGGAATCTACTCCTGAAATCATTGTTGCACCATATGCTAACCAATTTGGATGCAAATTTTTTTTTAAATTTAAAATAAATAAATAAATAAATAAATAAATAGTCCCTGGGTGGCTAGTCGGTTAAGCATCTGACTTCAGCTCACATCATGATCTCCCAGTCCATGAGTTCGAGCCCTGCATCGGGCCCTGTGCTGACAGCTCAGAGCCTGGAGCCCACTTCGGATTCTATGTCTCCCTCTCTCTCTGTTCCTACCCTGCTCGTGCTCTGTCTCTCTCTGTCTCAAAAATAAATAAACATTAAAAAATTAAAATAAATAAATAAATAAAATAAAATAAAATAAAATCTCTAAGATCCTTCCTAAGTCTAAAATAAAATTTTCACACTTACAGAATACTAAGAACTAATTTTCAAAACCATAGTATGTATAAAAATATACAGATTTAAGTATACAAAAACTATCATGTCAAAACACTTACATTGTTTTCATTTTTGAATAAATGTTTTAAGTGAAGAAAAAAAATTAGAACCTCTCTGATGGGGTATCAGGAGTAATTCAGCCAGGTAGGCTTCCTGGCTCCTAACCTACATCTTGAGAGAGATGAAGTAGGGAGGAACAAACTGCTTTAGATGAGAACAAGAAGCCAACACCAGAAGAGTACCTAGCCCTGTGGCAAAAGTGCTATGGAGTGGATGTTGTTTTCCTTTTTTTTTTCCCTGGAAAAAAGAGACCCTATCTGTCCCTTTTGATTCTCCTGTGGAAGAAGTAGTGGAAGCTAGGGGCTAATGCAATCAAATTATGATTTAAGAGAAGACACTAGTACCACAAACATCCTGAAGAGAAAATTCCAGGCTGTAAGAGTATACTACCCTATGACTAGAAATGAGAGAATAAGAGAAATTGGTGACTCTTGCTACTTTCTTTGGTTCCAAATAGGCTTTCGTGCCCATCCCTACTTTTTCTTTTACATCAATCCATATTGGTGGGTGAGGAGATTTTAGGAAGGCCACTGTCAATGCAGCTAATCAGTTTACTAGTTATCCGCAAGAAATACTTCCTACAAATAAACCAAAACACCATGTTTGTCAAAACAGGCCCACTGGAGGAGCATTTGGTATTTGCAATTTTTAGGACAGCTACGTGCCTGAATTAACTGAAAATAACAACTTTCAGTAGCTTAAATCATGCTGCTTTTTCTAAGCAGTGTTTTCAAATAAAATGGAAAAACCTACAAAAGCTAACAAAGAAAAAAGGATAATTAAAATATACTTATAAAATTGAAATATAGAATTTTCCCTAAGTTTTCTTCTTCTCCGTATTTGATTTCTCCCCATCAAAATTTCAGATGAAGTAAAAAGAAAGTTTACACATATAATCTAATGTCACTTGCCAGCTATGTGACCTTCAACACATCTTCTGGCTTATCATGACATCAGTTCCTCCACTTACAAAGAGATGGCAAAAATAAGTGGTTCTTCCCTCCCACACCTCAGTCTAAAACCCAAATGATGCTCTATATCCAGTTCCTAATATTTTCAGGTGGATAGATATGATAGGAACTAACATTTGCCACCCAGTATTCATTCTTCCCTTCTTTCTTAGTTAAGAGACAATTTTATTTGGGATGGCAATGTATCAGGTGACGGGCTATACTGTAATCCCAGGTTCCCTTGTAGCTGTTTGAAGCCATGTGATTAAATTATTGCCAGTGAAATGTAGGTGGAAGTTTTAAGTGTCAGAAACTTCTAAGAAGGTTTTCCAAAGGAGCAGTGTTGACTGAAAGAAACATCTTTTTGCCATTCCTATAGACTGAAACACAGGTGGGACGAAAAGACCTCCAGAAGCATGTTGAGACACTGAGAATGCAATATCCTCAACAGAGGTGCATGTTGCACAACTCTGGGAAGTACTATTTACATGTATTCTGTATAAATGCCTCCCTCTGAAGCTGTAAGGCTGTAGTTCTGAAGATGATGGAGGAAAAAGGTAGGATCCTGATAGGATCACCATAATCAGCTCTGGTTTTGGTTGTTGTTTTTTTTTCTCAGTGTTTATTTATTTTTGAGAGAGAGTGCAAGTGAGGGAAGGGCAGAGACAGAGAGAGAGAGACACACAGAATCTGACGCAGGCTCCAGGCTCCAAGTTGAGCTGTCAGCACAGAACCCAACATGAGGCTTGAACCCAGGAACCGCGAGATCATGATCTGAGCAGAAGTCAGACGTTCAACTGACTAAGCCACCCATGTGCCCCTTAAGACCATTTTTATGTGAAAGAGCAGTAAATTTCTACTTGTTTAAAAGTTACTTCCGGGGCACCTGGGTGGCTCAGTCGGATAGGATCCAACTCTTGATTTAGGCTCAGGTCATGATTTCAAGGTTTGTGAGTTCAAGGCCCAAGTCGGGCTCTATGCTGACAGTGCAGAGTCTGCTTAGGATTCTCTCTCTCCCTTTCTCTCTGACCCTCCCCAGCTTGCATGCATGGCTCTCTCTCTCTCACTCTCTCAAAATAAATAAACTTAAAAAAAGTTATTTCCAGTCTGTTTCAAGTAGCCGAATCTAGTGCCTAATTGGGCTAACTGGGGATACGAAATAAAAGCAGCATGACATATAATTCTTTCAAAGTTACTATAAAGGGAATAGCAGTATTTTTTATTTTTTACATGAGAAGATATTTAAAAGCCCTTTTATTATTTTTTGGTATATAATGTACCTTGAAATTCATTTAAAACAGAATAAAGTCTAGTAAACGTAAAAATTAAGAAAAAAAAAAACCTTTAAAACAGGAAACTGCAAAAAGAGATCACATTACCTTCACTCAGTAATTTAGCTGTGTCTAAGTCTTGGAAAGAAACTCCTTCATTTAACTGGATAGGACACCGGTAATTTAGCATCTGTAGCAAGTAACTGATTCCATCAATAAGATACTAAATGAAAATCAAAGCCAAAGAATTATAAGTATTATATGAAGAACTGTAGAAACCTCAAACGTTAATTTCCCCCCCCCCATTCTTTACTTAAGAGAATATTGACTAGTTTGTAAATGTATCTTGTGGTTATTATAGCACAATGGTAGAAGGACCCACCCCATCCCAAAACTTTTATAAATACAACCTTCCAAATGCTCCAATTAGCAAAAGAGTATGGGAGATAAAAAAAGAAAAAACTAATCAAGAACACATGACTCAGTAATATATTTGTCAAAGATGTTAACAGAGGAAGAAAAAGATAAAATAACAAGTAATTGTTCAAAAAAAATTTATTAAAACATGTACTTATTATAATTTAAGAAATACTATGAACAAAATTTTACATCAAGGGTAACCTCTCATTTCTAGGCCCGCATAAACTATGTATACAACCAACTCAAGTTTGAATTCTTAGTGAAACAATGTAAGACAGGTTCTTTGGATTTACAGGTTTGGTCAGAAGAGTCAAGATGAATCAGAGGGTTACAGTGTTCTACAGTAGGGTCACGAGGTTCTTTATGAGTGATCTGCTGACAGAGAGAGGGTCACAGCCAAGTTTGTTTCCTTCAGGCCATAAATATGCTTAGAAATTAATACAGACAATCTATATTCTATTTAAAAAAAAATCCCAAACTTAAAAAAAGCACGTAAACTTCCCAGTTTACAAAGGCTTTCACATGTTATCTTATTTAATCTTCACAATAATTCCCATATGCTTAAGAATACATAGCTAGTAAGTTGAAACCTGGAGTGCAAACCCAGACCCTTTGATTCCACTACTCTTCGTACTACACCAATGACAGCTTTTTGAAACCTGTAAAGTCAACAATCTAAAATGTGTAAGGAACACCTTTTTACCTTTTTAAGCAAACTGGATTTTCTTGTGAGCCACTCTCTCCTTTTGGTCAGAGAATGACAATACATATAGAGTAGAGCGCCTCTTCTCCAAGAGAGGCATTCCAGAAGTTCATCCCCAAGCAAATCGCAGGGCTGAAACACAACAAAGACTTAGCTAAAAAAAGAAACCTCACATCTGTAAAAATCAAAATTAAATTCCAAAATATTGAGCAATTCAAAACATTTTCATTTCACAAAATTTGCCCTTTACTTGGCTACTTATTATTCATGAATGCCTTACTTTGTTTGAATCAATTATAAGTTTAGAAATCTATTGCTACGTGAAAATAACTACTCCAATTTACAATTTTTTAGAAAATAATATTTACGTATTTTAGTAGCCATTTCTAATATATCTGAAATATAAGTATTCCATAATCTGATTAAAAAGATAACTTTTCATTCAATAAATCATGCTGGGAACACTGGACAGCTACATGAAAAAGAATGAAACTGATTACTTTCTTACACCATACACAAAAATAAACTGAAAATAAAATGAAGACCTAAACGTAAGACTTAAAACCACAATACGCCTAGAAGAAAACATAGGCAGTAATTTCTTTGATATTGGCCTTAGCAATATTTTTTTAGGTATCTTTCTTGAGGCAACGGAAACAAAAGAAATAAACTACTGAGACTACATCAAAACAAAAAGCTTCTGCACAGCAAAGGAAACCATCAACAAATGAAAATGCAACCTACTGAATGGAAGATGTTTGCAAATAACATAATGATATACCTGATAAGGGGTTAATATCCAAAACATATAAAGAATCTATATAGCTTAACACCAAAAAAACCCCAAATAATCCAATCAAAAAGCGAACAGAGGACGTGAATAGACATTTTTCAAACGAAGATATATAGAGATGGCCAACGGACACATGAAAAGATGCTCAACATTACTAATTATCAGGGAAATGCAAATCAAAATCACAATGAGATATCATCTTGCACCTGTCAGAATGGCTAGAATCAAAAAGACAAGAAATAATAAGTGTTGGTAAGGATGTGGAGAAAAAGGAACCCTTGTATGCTATTGATAGGAATGTAAATTGGTGCAGCCACTGAGAAAACAGTATGAATGTTCCTCAACAATTAAAAATAGAATTACTGTATGATCAAGTAATTCCACTACTGGGTATTTACCCAAAACAAAAAGACTAATTTAAAAAAATATATGCACTCCTACGTTTATTGCAGCATTATTTATAATAGCCAAGATATGGAAATAACCCAAATGTCCATTAATAGATAAATGGATAAAAAAGATGTGGTAAATACAAAGGGTTATTATTCAGCCATAAAAAAGAAAAGATCTTGCCATTGGTGATAACATAGATAGACCTACATGGTATCGTGCTAGGAAAAATAAATCAGACAGAGAAAGACAAATACCACGCGATTTCACTTACGTGTGAAATCTAAAAAACAAAACAAATGGATAAACAAACAAAAAGCAGAATCAGACTCATAAATAGAGAACAAACTGATGGTTGCCAGAGGAATGGGCAAAACAGGTGAAGGAGAGAGAGTGGGATATACAGGCTCCCTAAGTTATAGAATGAGTAAATCACAGGGAAAATGGGTACAATGGTATTGTAATTGCCTTGAAAGATGTAGCTACACTTATGAACATAGCATAACGTACGAAATTGTTGAATCACTATACCATACACTTGAAACTAATGTAACATTGTATGTCAACAACAGTTCAATAAAAAATAAGTGTTAAAAAAGGGTAACTTTTTAGAAATCTGTTACTTGAAACAAGATGACACTTGTAGTACTGTTAGAATAAAATAATGAAAAAAAAATATATAAGGTTTTAATATATGAAACTTTTACTGTGTTGTATCATTTAAAACTTGGGATTATTTGTTCCCACAGTTAACATCCCTGATAAACACATAGAGAAAAAAAAAAATCTAGGTAAAGAGAGCCAGCAGGCAGTTAAATATAATAAATTATTTGCTTGCAAGAATAGCCAGGGCTAGACAAAAATCTTGGAATCATCTAAATAGAGATGACAATAAAAAGCATGTGAACAGGTTGTCAAGCAGACAGAATAGAGAAAATCAGAGGATTAAGATATCCTTGGTGAAGGTGTATCTTTCCAGGATGGGAGAAAGGGCAGATGTTTGGGGAAGAACAAGAGCCAGGCTCTGAGGGCCTCAGAGGGATGGGGTGGTCAATAGGAAGAAAAGCAGCAAATGCCCAGGAGGAAAAAGACTGTAAAAAGGACAAGAGATATGTTAATTAGATCCCTCAGGACCTTCAATCTGCAGAAGTAAAGGGAGCAGAAATAGCAAATATCTGTGTTTAGAAAATGATCAGGCACCAGTAATTCCAATACAATTCCATCATGCAAATATTCTGAAACATGTATGTGATACTTTAGTCGTGATGTTGGTCTGAGGTGTTAAAGTCTCATACATCCCTCCTTTAATCTTCATTTTAAACAGAGACCAAGACACATTCCAGAAGAAGAAATGACAGACTCTAAAGAGCAGAAGAGGAAGAAACAGCATTCCACCATAATTCACAGGACTACAAAACTTACTTTTGGATGCATATTATTTTCTTTAATTAAAATTTCTGGTTCTGAAAGAAAACTGATCAGCTCTTTTACTTTCTGTGAAGAGTCCTCAGGAAAATCTTCATCTACTAGTTTGTTCTCCTCAAAATATGTCATGTCCAAAATGGCCTGCAGTAAAACAAACAAAAGTATCCATTAATGATTGAAATGTGAATAACTTACATTTTAACCTTACATATACAGATGCTTTATTAGACAATTAAATTTGAAAAGTGGGAAAAATGTCTAGCTGTACACATAGTCTCTGATGGGCCTCATAGGAAACCTCATAGGTATTTTAGTAAAATATTGAATTAATGATAATCTTGCTTCTCTCAAAAAAAGTAAATAAATAAGACTTTACGCTAATCATATGACATTAATTACGAAAAATATATTATGTTCCTTGCAATTTACACATACATACTTCTTTTCTAAATGCCTGCTATATCATATATAAATAAATAAATAAATTTATAAATAAATCTTTTCTAAATGCCTGCTATATCATATATAACATTTTCTAAATGTCTGCTATATCAATTTAAGATCACTACTTCTAGTTTTATATATTGAATCTTCAAATAGTTTGTTTCTTCAAATGCAGACCTAGCATTTGGGGAATATGTATTCTGCCACCCAATAAAGGCAGTATATAGCCAACATTATGCAATTTAAACACTAAATCCCTAGCATTCCTAAATATAAGATGCTCTGTTCAAGTACCTTAAAACTACACAACCCTTTCTCTCTTTTTTTTAATCTACTGGACTAAGACTAAGGAAACTGAGTTCTTCCACTAATCACCCAACTAACCAAGGACAGTCAATTTTATTGGTAAAATAAAGAAACTGCTTTTCAAAGTTCCTTGCTTTGAGGATAGAATGAATTAACATATGTACAACACACAGAATATTAATTATACAGGGCTACTTAAGTGCTAAGTGTTCTTGTGTTGAAGGCCTAAGTCAGGAAGAGCAAATCATTATCCTACGGATAGTAACTTTGATTCAGAACCATAATTAGGATCTAAGGGGGCCTGGGGAATTCAAATCTGTATCTCTAGGTCTTTCATCTTATCTTTAGAAATAAATTCAAATGTTTAGAGGGTAGAAGTTAATTAAGATGGAGGGATAGGGGGAAGCTTCCCTCTTCCCTTGAACACAGCTAGATAAATATCCAGTCATTCTGAACACCCAAGAAATCAACTGACTGAAAAAATAACACTACAAGTAAAATTGTGGAAGGTAGAATCTGCAGAGAGTTGATTTGGGGGAGATAAGAACTGAGGGTGCTCCAGAGGAGAGGGAGCCCTGCTAAAAAAAAAGACTACTGCAAAGTATTGTAAGGAGTGGAGTGCAACAAGTTTTAGAAGTCCACCACTGCCAAGGTCGTGCCTGGCTTAGCACTATTCCCGTGGGGAAGGAGGGTGGAGAGAGACCCTGCAGAAGACAGTGTGGTCTGAGGATTCTCTGGTTGCTGGGGGAGAAATAGATCCCCTGCTTGGAGTGCACTTGGGAGTGGCAGCAAGGCCTTCTAGGGGACAGAAGAAAGGGTGGTGCTAACGTGCTACACGATTCCCAGGCATAGGAGCAGGGACACTGACTGAGGACAGCGAGTCTTGATGCCAGTTTTCTGCTCCACTTTGCCATGAACTCCAAACCACTGCGCGTTCCTGCAAACACTTTCCTGGGACAGTTGGCAAGGGGCAACAGCTTGGTGAGACCCTCCCCCAGAGGATCAGCACAGGGCCCTGCTGCACAAGTCCCTAAAATTCGGAGTTTAGAAATCAAGCCACACACCTGAGATAAAACAGCTCAGACACAGACAGCATGAAGACAGGGATTTGATGAAAGCCAGGGACACAAGAGAAGTGATTTTCTGTGAGGACTACACGAAAAGTGGCAGGCACAAGCTCCCTGCTCTGGGGATGGGAGAGCCAGGCGAAGCCATTTTGCACTCTCCCTCCCCCTGCCGCCCATCAGTACTGAGCAATCTCAGTGAGCTAAAGAGCACCACCAAGTGGAGACCGGGTGCTTACACTAAGCCCTGCGCCCCTGCACCTTGCATATGCATCTCTACAGGGGCAAGTAGTGAGAACCAGTGCAACAAACATACTGGGTCACAAATCAGCCCTCAACAAACACAAAAAGATCTAGATCATTCCATGCATATTTTCAAACCACAAAGCTATGAAACCTGAAGTCAACCACAAGAAAATATTTGGAAAGACCATAGATACATGGAGGTTAAAGAACATCCTACTGAAGAATGAATGGGTAAATCAGAAAATTAAAGAAGAAATAAAGAAGTACATGGAAGCAAATGAAAATATAAACATGACAGTCCAAAACCTTTGGGACGCAGCAAAGGCAGTCCTAAGAGGGAAGTATATTCAATACAGGCCTACCTCAAGAAGCAAGAAAAGTCTCAAAGACACAACCTAAACTTACATGTAAAGAAGCTAAAAAAGAACAGAAAATATAGCCTAAAGCCAGCAGAAAAAGGGAAATAATAAAGACTAGAGCAGAAATAAATGAAGTAGAAACAAACAAACAAAACCCAGTAGAACAGATCAACGAAACTAAGAGCTGACTCTTTGAATGTATTAATAAAATTGATAACCCCCTAGCCAGACTTATCAAAAAGAAAAGAGAAAGAACCTAGATAAATAAAATCAGGAATGAAAGAGGAGAGATCATAACCAACACCACAGAAATACAAATAACCGTAAGAGAGTATTAGGAAAAATTATGTCAATCAACTCGGTAATCTGGAGGAAATGGACACATTCCTAGAAACATAAAAACTACCAAAACTGAAACAGGAAGAAACAGAAAATTTGAACAAACCCATAACCAGCAAAGAAACTGATCAGTAATCAAAAATCTCCTGGGGCGCATGGATTGCTCAGTCGCATGGGACTCTTGATTTCAGCTCTGTCATGATCTCATGGTTTGTGGGTTCAAGCCCCACGCTGACAGAGCAGATCCTATGTGAGATTCTGTCTGTCCATCCCCTGCTAGCTCTCTCTCTCAAAATAAATAAATAAACTTAAAAAAAAAAAAAATCTCCCAACAGGGAAGCTGGGTAGCTCAGTCTGTTGAGCGTCCAACTCTTGATTTCACCTCAGGTCATGATCCCAGGGTTGTGGGATTGAGCCCCACGTCAGACTCCACACTGAACATCATGAACATCAAGCTTGCTTAAGATATTCTCTCTCTCTCTCTCTCTCTCTCTCTCTCTTTCTCTCCCCCCCCCCCCCCCGCCCATGTCAACCATCCATGCTTTCGAAAGGAAGGAAGAAAGGAAGGAAAGAAGGAAAGAAGGAAGGATCTCCCAATAAAAGTACAGGGCCAGATGGCTTCCCAGAGAAATCCTACCAGATATTTAAAGAGTTACTACCTATTCTTCTTAACCTGTTCCAACGAATAGCAATGGAAGGAAAAGTTTCAAACTCCTTCTATGCAGCTAGCATTACCTTGACTCCAAAGCCAGACAAAGACCCAATAAAAAGGAAAATTACAGGTCAATATCCCTGATAAGCATGGATGCAAAAAATCTCAATAAGATACTAGCAAATAGAATTCAACAGTACATGAAAAGAATTATTCACCACAATAAAGTGGGATTTATTCCTGGGCTACAGAGCTGGTTTGGTATCCACAAATCATTCAATATGATACGCCACATTAATAAAAGAAAGGATAAAAACTGTATAATCCCTCTTAATAGACGCAGAAAAGCATTTGACAAAATACAGCATCCATTCTTGATAAAAACCCTCAACAAGTAGGAATAAATGGAACATACCTCAACATCATAAAGGCCATATACAAAAGACTCACAGCTAATATCATCCTCAAATGGGGAAAAACTGAGAGCTTTTCCTGTATGGTCAGGAACAAGACAGATGCCCACTGTCACCATTACTATTTGTCATAACACTGGAAGTCTTAGCCTCAGCAATCAGACAACAAAAAGAAATAAAAGGCATCCAAGTCGGCAAGGAAGAAGTCAAACTTTCACTATTTACAGACAGCATGTTACTCTTTGTGGAAAACCCAAAGATTCCACCAAAATATTGCTAGAATACATGAATTCAGCAAAGTCTCAGGATATAAAGTCAATGTACAGAAATCTGTTGCATTTCTATATACCAATAATGAAGCAGCAGAAAGAAAAGTCAAGGAATCAATCCCATTTACAAATGCACCAAAAATCATAAGATACCTAGGAATAAACCTAACCAGTAAAACTGTGTAACAGTAAAACTGTTTAACACTTACGAAGGAAATTGAAGAGGACCCCCCCCCCAACTGCAAAAAGGAAAAATATTCCATGTTCATGGATTGGAAGAACACTGTTAAAATGCCCATACTACCCAAAGCAATCTACACATTTAATGCAATCTCTATCAAAATACCATTAGCATTTTTCACAGAGCTAGAACAATCCTAAAATTTGTATGGAACGACAAAAGCCTCCAAATGGCCAAAGCAATCATAAAAAAGAAAAGCAAAGCTGGAAGCATCACAGTTCCGGACTTTAAGCTATATTACAAAACTGTAATCATCAAGACAGTATGGTACTGGCACAAAAACAGACACACAGATCAATGGAACAGAACAGAAAGTCCAGAAATGGATCTACAACTACATGGTTAAGTAATCCTCAACAAAGAAGGAAAGAATACCTGATGGAAAAAAGGCAGACTCTTCAACAAAAATGTTGGGAAAACTGGACAGCAACATGTAGAAAATTGAATTTGCACCCCTTTCTGACACCATATGCAAAAATTCAAATTTATAAAAGACCTAAATATGAGAGAGGAAACCATCAAAATTCTAGAGGAGAACACAGGCAGCAACCTCTCTGACCTAGGCTGGAGCAATTTCTTACCAGACACATCACTGAAGGCAACGAAAACAAGAAAAAATAAATTAGTAGTTAAGATAAAAAGCTTCTGCACAGCAAAGGAAATAGTCAACAAAACTAAAAGGCAGCCTATATAATAGAAGATATTTGCAACTGGCATATCTGATAACAGGTTAGTACTCACAATATATAAAGAACTTATCAAACTCAACACCCAAAAAACAAATAATCCAGTGAAGAAATGGGCAAAAGACATGAACATATTTCCACAGAAGACATACAGATGGCTAACAGACACATGAAAAGATGCTCTTCATCACTCATCATTAGGGAAATATCAATCAAAATCATGATAAGATACCAAATTAATAATAAAAGAAACAACAGGTATTGGCAGGGATACGGAGAAAGGGGAACCCTCTTACCCTGGTGGTAGGAATGCAAACTGGTGTAGCCACTCTGGAAAACAGTTCGGAGGTCCCTCAAAAAATTAAAACTAGAACTACCCCACGATCCAGCAATTGCACTACTAGGTATTTACCCAAAGGATACAAAAATATAGAATCAAAGAGGCACATGCTCCCCAGTATTTATAGCAGCATTATCAACTATACCCAAAGTATGGAAAGAGCCCAAATGTCCATCAACTGAGAATGGATAAAGAAGACGTGGTGCGTGTCTGTGTGTGTGTGTGTGTATGTGTGTGTACATGGAATATTACTCGGTGATCAAAAAGAATGAAATCTTGCTATTTGCAACAACACGGATGGAACTAAAGTATATTATGCTAAGCAAAACAGATCAGCCAGAGAAAGAATAACACCATATGATTTTACTCATATGTGGAATTAAGAAACAAAAGAGATGAACATAGGGGAGGGGGGGAAACACCAAAAACAGAAAGGGTAACAATGCACAAGAGGCTGTGAAAGAGAACAAACAGGGTTGATGGAGGGAGGTGAGTGGGGGATGGGCTAGATGGGTGATGGGTATTCAGGAGGTCACTTGTTATGATGAGCCCTGGGTGTTGTAAGGGATGAATCACTGAATTCTACTCCTGAAACCAGTTATTACACTGTATGTGAAGTAACTAGAATTTAAATAAAAATCTGAAGAGAAAAAAAATGTTTACAACTCTCTCACTGAAAGAAATGAAACAAGCAGGGAGTCTTCCAAAGGGAAAGAAAGCCAGGCAGAGCTCTGCCAAATAACAGCAGCCCTTTGGGTTTTATGAGTAAGTTGTTATAGGTTCAGTCAACCATGATATCTGAAGGCGGAAACCAGCTTTATGTACCTCCCAATAAGAAGTAGAGTGCCAGGCCCCTAAATGCTATACATGTGTACTTTGAAAGCTTAACTATGTTTACTCTACTCTTCATAACCACTTCGTCTTCATTATCAAGTAAAGCATATAAGGCACTCTGTCAACTATAAAGTGCTATAAAAACGTTAGTTACTATAATGAAATTATGTTTCTTAATGTCAACTTGCCTCAGCAGTGTTTGAGAAAACCAAACTAGGTCTTCCCCATACAGAGACCTGAATTTGAAAGGAAAGTAAAAAAAAAAAAAAAAAAAAAAGCAGCAGGGGGGAGACTGGGGTGCAGAAAAATTTTATACAGTTGCATGACAATAGCAGGAGAGTCATGTGGAGGATCCCAAAAAAGGATGAATTTCAGGGAAAAAAAATAATCAGGGACCTTACAGAGACCTTTATTCCCTCTGAATAACTTTCAAAAGCTTGGAAATTGCATGTACTAGTGTTTTGCTTAATGAAATATAAAGGGAAGCAATTCTGCTATCTGCAAGATTTTTTTCCTTAACATTAAATAATAAATCTTCTTTCTATAGTTTCAAAGTTTCAAGTCTATATGTTTTATATATAAAGGGGTTTTTCTGACCAAAATTAAATACTTTATTTATTTTTTTTTTAGGTTTATTTAATTTTGAGAGTGAGGGCGAGCAAGCATAAGCATGTGAGTGGGGGTGGGGCAGATAAAGAGGGACAGAGAGAGAATCCAAGGCAGGCTCCCCACTGTCAGCATAGAGCCCCATGTGGGGCTCAATCCCACAAAATGTGAGATCGTGACCTGAGCTGAAACCAAGAGTTGTACCCTTAACCAACTAAGCCACCCAGGTACCCTAACACTTTTTTTTTTTAAGATTTTATTTTTAAGCAATCTGTACACCCAATGTGGGGCTCAAACTTACAACTTCAAGATTAGGGGCTGTATGCTCTACCAACTGAGCCAGCCAGGTGCCCCAAAAATCAAACACTTTAAATAGAGAATAAATTGGTTTCACTACACCTAAACTTTGGAGTCAGAGTCAATCATCTTATATAGGCAATCTGTCCCCATATCATCTCAGAAACCACATCTGTTTCAGTACCTGTGTGTAAAGTTCTAGAAGATTTGATGGGTTTGAACATTCTTTGTCTTCTCCACACAGAAGTTTCAATTTTTCTAGAGCTGCAGAAGCCCGAATTAAAAAGTGATCTGTAAGAGATAAAAACATGAATTTCATATAGTTTCAAGGTGTTCTTTAAACAAAAAAAAAATGGTGTATCTGAAATCATATTATGTCACAGCATGAAGACGCAGCATGGTAGTAATATCTTATGTAAACCATGAAGTACATCATAATGCCTAATCCTACCTAAATTCATCACAGTAATTTATTCTCAATAGCTAGACTGAACTTCTCCAGGTTCAGTTGCCATTTCTTAAATGCAATGTGTATTTTCATTTTCATAGTGCTGCTTTTATGATGTTGACATACTCAAAATATTTAAATAATAAATTGAAAACTTGTATTCGAATAGTACAAACAATATACATAAGTCTACAGAAAGTTCTTCCACTAAAAACTTATAATTTCATAAATGTATTTCCTAAAAGAACATGACTGATTAAATCAAGTGCGCCAAAAATGTAAGCTCTGAGCAATTTTAACTTTATCCTGTTTATGTATTTATGTATGTAAATAGCTGTTATAATTAAAATTACATAATCTAAAAAATTACATAATCCATCTGCATATTTTATTCCTTCAAAAACCTGTAAGTGGAACAAATTACCTAATTCTTTCAAAGAAAGGAGTATTCTAATATGCCCTCTAAAAACAATTCACCCTCTCTCCCCTCTACATTGTCTAATTTCTTTTTTTAAAAAATTTTTTAAGTTTCCTTATTTATTTTGAGAGAGACAGAGATAGCGCAAGTTGGGGGGGGGGGGGAAGCAGAGAGAGGGAGACAGCGAATCCCAAGCAGGCTCCACACTGTCAGCTTGGAGCCCAATGAGGGGCTCGAACTCAAACCATGAGATTATGACCCGAGCGGAAACCAAGAGTCTGATGCTTAACCAACTGAGCCACCCAGGCACCCCTACGTTGTCTAATTTCTCCCCTGTCTCCAGTATCATATTCCCTTTGTTTTCATGGTTTCACTTTTTTCTTATAGATTTTTCCTCCCTAACCCGCCAAGTGTCCATACCAAGGTGCTATTTATCTACCCTTCTGCACCATCTCATGTAGTCAAATTTAGACATGCCTACCATCAAGACTTCAAAGTCTCTGAATTTGCCCCTTTTGTGCTTCCCTTCAGAAATATGTATCTTTTCCAACACTAGCCAACAGACAGAAAATGCAGAACTTACTGCAGGCCCATCTGATCCAGCTTTAGCACTTATACAAATAGTAAGTTGTTTAGTATTGGAGTGAAAGCGACACCAGCTTCATTATGTCTGTTGGCAACCATACAATGACCTTAAGTTTTTCCAAGTGAGGACTAGCCTGTATCTAAACCAGATTCTGATTGATTTAAGATCCACTATTTTTTTGCTTTGAAAGCTACTTCTTTAGCACTGCCTTCCAATCTCTCAGCCCAGAAGTAGCATCTCCCAACCTGGGGGGAAAAAAATTCCACTGTGAATGGAACATGGCACTCTATATGTGCTTTAGAAACTTAGTTGACATTTTCTTCTTAATTTGCAAGATTATTTTAAATGTAAAGAGTTGTACTAAATTCACTAAACCATTGCTGAAGGAGTATCTCACATGAATTCCTAAGTACAGGGGAGAGGGGATAATGGCTCACATTTTAGCAAACTTTTATAAAATATAGTATTTTTACTAGAACCATTGAAAGTGACGACTGGCAAGGCAAAGACAAGTGACTCTTACATGACCTCTGGAAAAAGTCCCTCTCATGGCATATTTCTATATACTGAACATATTGTGCTTGTACAATGAGAAATAAAGAACAAAAATTGACCAGAAATAAAAAGGAGAGCAATCTTAGAATAATGTCTAGTTGCATCTCATCTCATTTGAAGTAGAAAACAGAAAACTATCAATTCCTATAATGTAATACAAATATGTAGCTGTTACAGGAAAGGACACATATTGAGTGAATATTATTTTTGTTGTGTGGAAAAGAATGCCAAGTTCAGTTCAAACATCTGCAACCATGTTTTAATTTAACTTCATAGAATAAGAAAATGTTGCCATTAATACTCATCAATAGCTCATAACGAAGATCAGTATTATTTTACTTTTAGTAAATCTTCACAACTTTAAAGTCTCCCAAAAAGGGGTGCCTGGCTAGTTTAGTGGTTGGAGCATATGACTCTTTATTTTGGGATTGTAAATTTGAGCCCCATGCTGGGTGCAGAGATTACTTAAAACTAAAATCTTTAAAAATTAAAAAATCAAATAATGTCTCTCAACAAGGACATACATCACTTTACTTTTTAACTTTTTTTGATGTTTATTTATTTTTGAGAGAGAGAGAGTGACCAGGGGAGGGAGCAGAGAAAGGGAGACAAAGGATCTGAAGCGGGCCCCTTGCTGAGAGTGGAGAGCCCAATGGTGTCTCGAACCCAACCATGAGATCATGACCTGAGCCAAGGTAGGATGATTAACCAGCTGAGCCACTTCTGTGCCCCACCACTTTACTTTTACTTCCACCCCTTATTCTAGTCTGGAGTAAAGAACTCTTCCATGGAAAAATGAGAATGACGTTTGGGCTCAGTGATAAGTGAATAAAAAACATTCTTTGATCTCTTTAGTCTGGTTTAAGTGGAGCTGGTGTGGGGTGAAGATCACTGTATAGCTTATTTAGAGGTAATTTGGATACACTTCCAGGTAATAGCCACTACGGTGGATAAACTATTCATGTGAATCCTGGGATTCACTTACCACAAACCAAAAAAGAAGTCAGCTTCAGGGTGGTCTGTGGATTTTGAAAAACATACTCTAAGAAAAGATAATCAAGCAAATAATCTTTATTGAACTTGAGCCATTTCATTGTGGACCCTATTCAATACATTCACCAACAATCAATAATCTGGCAAAATGTTCCACTACTATTTTCCTATAAGTCTGATGACAGACCACCAGAATTTAAAAGCCTATCTGTATTACTAAATGCTCAAAACTCAAAAATAAAATAATGTAGAACCTATAGGGAGCTAAGATGTAAATAAGACAATTAAACTTAAAAGCCGCAGTAATTCTCTAAGCCAGTCTTTCCTAAGGAAAACACTTGGACCTTTCCAAACAAGTGTTCTAACACTAACAGAGCCGTGGTGAGAACTGAGGCGATGTATAGAAAAGAATCGTCCAAACTATACCAATGCAAAGCTCTTCTGTAGAGTATTGTTTACAGTTGGATTTAGAATCCAAAACAGAAGACGAAAATTTATAAGGCAGCAATTAAAAAGTTTAACTGTTACACATGCCTAGCTATCTTTACTGCACCCCAATCATTACTTACCAGCGTACTATCAGTCAGCTTTAACTACTCATTTAAACTTTTGTACTTTTATCCAGATTCTACTCTTTTCCCAATCGCTATAGGCATAAAGACGAGCAGCACTGATTTGACTGAGATGTAAGCGGTTTTCATGGGTTATGAAAAACGCAGTGTAGACACAAATGCCTTGGCTTAAGGCAACGTGAGTTTCTGGAGGTGGACAATCGACGGTGCAGCGAGGGTAACAAGTGCAACACCTTCGGTAGCTCTGGCCTGGGATCTACACCGAGCACAGGCCGCAGCCTCCAGCCCGCACCGCGGTCGAGTGCCAGCTATGAACTACGGCCAGCCCGCCCGCCCCACTCTCCTCCGCTCCCTCACCATCTTCGCCGGCGGCTTCGCTAAGCTGCTGTATGTGAGCCTGAGCCAGGTCCCCGAGCTCTTCCACTCGCCTTACCACACTGGAACCTGCGGCCGCCATGGCCACGACGGGCGGGCGCGCCCCAGCCACGTGACTTTGCCGGGCCGCGGTCACCTGATTCCCGGCTTGGGCGGGGCGTAAGGGCGGAGCTCACCCGGTTGGTGGGAGGGAACCCCAGCTCGGCAACAGGGCCGGTCCAGGCCCGTAAAGGTTGCTGCGGTTTATATTTTTTTCGTCTTCGGTTACTTCCTCTCCTTCCCACAATCCTGAGCGGTAGGGATACTTTAGGGGCTGGCATGACATCAGGGCACGCCTCTCTCCCGCCCCCTCCTCTAAACCAATCGGGAGCGGCCCACACCCTCAGGTTGGTCCAATAGGAAGCCAGCTTTCTCTGAGGGGGCGCTGGGAGGAGAGCGTGGCAGCGACTGGCTGGTGGTGGTTGACTGTCTGGCCTTGCTCTTGTGTTTCTGGCCCCTGTCCGATTTTGGACTTTGTAGCGAGAGCGTTGCCTAAAATCAAATGACTATAATCTCCTAGTCAGAAATGGTAAAGCCTGACAGCCCCCTTGTAGCACATCTAAGTCTTTGAGAGGAGAGGTTATTGTGCATCTGGGAGGGGAGATCCCAGCGCTAGTGTGTGTTTCTAGTCTAGGTGTTGGAGTGTCGCTTTTCCAAATCTTAATTTTAGCTCCTGAGTTTGTTTTATTTCTTTCTGATCTGCTTTGGCTAGCCCGTATTAATGTACTTTAACCATCTCGCGTCCAGTGGTACCAAAATTTTGCATTTACAAGAAGTTATATTGCCATACACCTCAACACCCTCAAAGTGCTCATAGTGTGTGAAGTTCATCCTCTCATGTGTGAGTTTCAAAGTACTTCGTCAACAAGTCTAATTTCTACTTTGCATTCCCTATATTCTTGCCTCTTATCAAATCTTAACTCAAGTTTTTTTCAGTTTGACACAGCACATCTTGAATGATCTCCATCCTATCTTACTTTTTATGAAAGATAGTTTTATATCTAATAGGAAACATTAAAAATAGGGAAATAGTGTGTTGTAATTTATAAGCGATGGACCACAAAGGCTTCCCAGCTGACCTTTATAACAACAGTTTCTTCCTCCAAGTCACCCTAAATATAGAGGACAGACAGGAATCACGTATTAATTTTGTTTCCTCAGTGCCTTCTATAGTGCCTGGCACATTATAAGTATTCAGAAAGTGTTTATTAGTTAAACAAAAATCCCACGTTATCTTCTCATTATATAACTTTCTAATCAGGAAGCTAACGGCCAGGAAGTTTGCATTATATGATCAATGTGGGCTAAAGAATCAAAATTCTAAGGGCACCTTGGTGGCTCAGTTGGTTAAGTGTCCAACTCTTGATTTTGGCTCAGGTCATGATCTCACGGGTCATGAGTCTGAGTTCAAGCCCCACTTTGGGTTCTGTGCTGACAGTGTGGAGCCTGCTTGGGATTCTCTGTCCCTCTCTCTGCACCTCTCATGCTTACACACATGTGAACTCTCTCTCTCTCTCAAAACAAATAAACTTTGAAAAAAAAATTGAAACTCTAATAAGCATTTCACACCTCAAAAAAGCCAAAACTTACTCAGTGTATATTTTATATAAAATTTACAATTTCAGTAATTCATTAAACAACCATGGACTTTCAGTAGGAAGCATAGTTGAAACTGGAAATTATTTGCTCAACTGATAGTCATGCGTGCATGTCTTCAGAGAGATTTGGAAGGGATTTGAGAGCACATAGTACAACCCTTCATATCCAGATGAAGAAACTGGACAGAATTTGTCTATGAACTGCTCCAAACCCTAGAGTACATGATTCTGTGATTTATCCAAGACTATACCAAAGTAAGCACCTGTAGAAGACTGTCTCATGGTAAATACAAACAGAGAACAGCCAGCCCTCACCAAGAAAGGCACTGAAGAAAGTGCTTAAAGCCAGAGGAACCCTGCCTTTAAAAAAATGTGAGTAATTTTCTCCAATTTTACAGTTTGTTATTTTTACTTTAAAAACTCACATAAATATAATAAAAATATAATGCTAGATTTAAAAATTTTTTCAGAGAAATTAGTAACTCATCATGAATCTACCAAAAAATATCTTCTAAAATAAATAATTGATCTATTTGTACCATTGTCCTCATCACTGATATATAATTGGATAAAATCCAATTAACTGAGAAGAAATAAATTAAATTAAATTTACAAGCAGGAAGACCTTGTGCTTTCTGCAATGTCTCTCTAGTTCCCTCTATTGACAATATTTAACATTGTATCAGTTTACAAAAAAAAAAAAAAACACTTAAAGGGCCCATATATTTTTCATAAAAATGGCAAAAAGCATAAATTTAGAGCTAAGGAGCAATAAATCTATAACCAGCACAGTGGAGAAGAATATATCTGGCACAGTGAATAGCACATGCAATGACTCTGAATTTGTAAATTTCTTGACAGCTTGGAGGAATGGAAGGAGGCCAAAGGTTCCTAGTATGGGGGGGGTGGGGGAGTGAAACAAGGTGAGGATTAATAGCACAGGTGGAGGTTATCTCTTGAGGTGGATGCCTCACTCACAACCATGGAAATGAACTCCACAACCTGGAGTAAGCTCCCACTGGCCATGTCTATATTAACTGACCTTGTCTTCTGGCCATGACCAAATTATTTATTCAATTATGTAGTCATTAATTCAATGTTTAATGAACACCTACTGGATGCCAGGCATAGGTGTATGGTAATAAATAAGACAGAGTAGACTTTGTGGAGATAGATCAAATTGGGGATAATAGATAGATCCAGGGGTAAAAATTTGACAGAAGCCAAGCCAATCAAATTCTTTCCCCTGGTAATTTGAAATACTGAAGAGAGAAGCACAGAGACAAGACTAATCATATTAATGTCAGCAGTCCAGAGAGAATTCTGCTGCTGTGGAGTTTCCTGGGGAAGGACTTGGTTTATCTCCCTAAGTCTTGGTTGCTCAACGTTTCCTCAATAGTTTCCAGCATCTTTATCCTGAAACTAATTAGTGCAAGTTCCTGTTGTCTGAAATCAAAAAACAATAATACAGAATGGGTATAGGTTGGTAGGGACATGTCAGACAGGGCTTCTGGTACCACATTAAAGATTGTAGACTTTATCTTACATGGGACAAGAAGCTATTGAAGCTTGCTTACAAGCAAGGAAGTGGTATGATCAGATTGTATTTTAAGGACCTTACTCTGGCTGCTGTGAAGAGAATGGAATGACAGAGTGTGAAAGAGAAGTGGGTAGTTCACCTGGGAGACCATTTAGTTCTCTGGATGAGAAATAAAGTAATTCATACTAGAATAGGGACAGTGGAAATGGAAAGCAGTGATTCAATTGGATACACTATAGAAGTAGAATCAGTAGGATTTGGGGAAGGGATTGGACATGAGAGGTGCAGGGGAAAGATATCAAAGCTGTGTCCAGGTTTTTGCCAAGAGCTACTTGGCCAAGGGCAGTGACATTTACTGATTCAGATGAATCTGAAGGAGGAGCAGATCGGTGAAGGAGAGCAAGAATTCAGTCTTCTTGATTTCTAGAGGTCTTTATGTAAACCCAAGCTGAATAAAACTTTTATCTAATGTAACTTTACATTCATCTAACTGGCAATCCAATTTTTTCCTTTTAATTTTTATTTAGTTTTTTTTTTTTTTTAATTTGAGAGAGAGAAGAGAGACACAGAGTAGGGGAGAGGAGCAGGGGGGAGGGGGAGAGGAGGTAGAGGGGGAGAGAGAAAGAGAGAGAGAGAGAATCATAATCAGGCTCCATGTTGCAGGGAGTATGGCCAGAGTTGCAAAAGATGAGTCTGCAAACAAAGTGCAATTAAGTGAAGGTCCTCACACTCAGTGGGAATGAGGCCCCAACTCCAGAATGAAGCCTCTCTTTATTAGGATAATTGCTAAAGACTGAGTGCATAAAGTCAACTAAGCAAGTGAAGTAATCAACTTAATGATTTTGCTTTTCAAGGTTGAATTTTGGGATAATTGTTTTTTATGATACTAGGAAGGGTCAGGTGTGAAGGAGGATCTGGCCCTGGACAATGTTAATGGCTCAAGGTGTTCCTTAGTAGCCACAGCTGTGTTCAGCTATGTAACCATGTCCTAAGGCCTTGCACCTTCTCCAGCCTTTCCCTTTTGAAGTCTTTTCCTTTGATGTTTCTCTCACTGCATCTCCCACAGCTCCACACTGAGCTGTTAAAAAAAAAAAAAAAAATTGAAGGCACCTGGGTAGCTCAGATGGTTGAACGTCCAACTCTTGATTTTGGCTCAGGTCATGATCTCATGGTTTTTGAGTTTGAGCCCTGCACTGGGCTCTGCGCTGACAGTGCAAAGCCTGCTTGGGATTTTCTCTCTCTCTCCCTCTTTCTCTCTCTGCCCATCTCCTGCACACACACACACACACACACACACACACACACACACACACACTCTCTCTCTCTCTGTCTTAAATAAATAAACATTAAAAAAAATATATTTATTTAGTAATCTCTAACCCAACATGGGGCTTGAATTCATAACCCCAGGATCAAGAGTCACATGCTCAACTGACTGAGCCAGCCAGGAGCCCCCGGCAATTCAGTCTTGAGTTTTACATCTGCCGAGAGAGAAAGACAAAAACAAAGGGGGGGGGGGGGAGAGAAAATTCCCCTATAGGTATAATGTTAACTAAGCTGCTCTATGTGAAAGAACTTAGGACATGATAATTAGAGACATCCTGAATAATAAGAACTTTATATAGTTTAAGCTCTAGAATAAATGGTCCTGAAACAGAATGGAATATTCTGTCATTAAATGTTGCATCATTTGGGTTTTAGGTCTCATTTTATCTTACAAGAAATTACTTATCCTCCTCCACTCTCCAAGGTAATTAATCATTTTCCATATTTCACGGGCAGCCTGTTTTACTATTTCCTTTAGTATCTGTAATGATATTCATATTACTTGAAAAATGTATCTGCCAGATAAACTAATGCTAATAAGTATGCACTACTGCTGCAATGTCAGGTAATTTCCAAGTTCTATGTTTTTTTTCAGGGACATGACATTTAAAGATAAAGTATATTATTAGAAGTTCCCTGGAATCTTGAGACTCTTAATACTCCTAAAACAAATAGAACACATTGAAACCTTACAAATAATTGCTCTTCAACTTGCAAAGAATCTATTAAAAACTATACTTGATTTATATTACTAGTTTTTAATCCCTAATAATTAAACATGTTTAAACCATATCCACACAAAACATGGATTTCAACTGACAAATCAGCCACACTAGCTTCTTAATATCCTAAAGTATTTACCTTAAGGAAAAGCGTTATATTAGGTAGAATAATTTTGACTACAGTTCTCAGAAAACTCAATTACAACCTAAACAATAAGCAAATAACATGGTTTGGAAAATCCCACAGGTAGGACAGGCTTCAGTGCTGACTTCAACCAACAGCCTAGCTCCATTTCCCTGCAAGTCTCCTGGCCCTGCCGTTTTTTGTGTGCTGGCTTTATCCTCCGCCTGACCTCGAAAAGGCTGCAGCCCTTGTAGGCCTCATATCTAAGGAAACTGCTGTCAAAGGAAGTCAAAGGAAGACAGAGGCAGCTGCTGCTAGAAGCTTTCACAGAATTATAAAAAGAAGAACTTCCCCAGAATTCAAATCAAACATTTCCTCATATTTCATTGGTCCAATCTGATCACATGTCTGGACTAGAACCAACTGCAAACACAAGGTTAAAATTACTCTTATACTGACTAGGTCTGTATCAGTCAGGGTTCTCCAGAGAAACTGAATCAATGAGGGAAAGGGTAATCTGTATCTACATCTACATATCTACCACAAAGATAATCTCTTTAAAGTCAACTGATTAGATGCTAATCACACCTACAAAATACTTTACCACAGGGCACCTGGGTGGATCGGCACTTAAGAAGCTTCCAACTTTTGATATCTGCTGAGGTCATCATCTTGTTTGAGGTCATGATCTCACGGTTCAGGAGTTTGAGGCCTGAATCGGCTCCGTCCTGGCAGTGTGGAGCCTGCTTCGGATCCTCTCCCTCCCTCTCTCTGCCCTCCCCCTCTCTCTCCCCCTCTGTCTCTCTCTGTCTCTCTCAAAATAAATAAATAAACATTTGGGGGGAAAAATACTTCACAGCAACACCTAGATTACTACCTGATTAGGTAACTGAATACTCTAGCCTACCTAGTTTGACACATAAAACTATCACAAGTTCCATTTCTGAACTTGTGAGGAGTGTGTTGAAGAAGGGTAGAAATGCAAACCTGTACAAAATTGGGATTCTATGAGGAGAAAAAGGAGTGAATGTCAACTAGGCAAGCAAAAACATCCACTAGTGGCATGGATCATAAATAAGTCCCATTACCTCTGTGATCTCTTTGGGAATGCCAAAAATGGTGACTTATATTTATAATGTTGAGAATTTTCTCATGTTGAAATTGTGACCATCTTAGAGAGTCAAGTTTGGTAAGTGAGTTTATAGGCAGTGTAATGTTTGGAGAGGCAGACACACATTACAGAGAGTTTTTTTTCAATTAGACATTGCATTAGTGAATTAGAATTAGATTAATCATGAGTTATAAACAAAACCACAGAAGCTTAAGATAGATGCTCATTTTTCTCTCAGATTCAAGAAGTCTGGGAATGTTTAGTCCAGAGTTGTAGAAGGACTTCATGGTGTCAGGGTGCAAGATTTCTTCCATCTTATTGCTCTGTCACAACTGTTTCCTTTCTAAGGTTTCCTCTTGATCTGAGGTGGTTTGTGGAAGTCTACCCTTTGTAATCATATTCCAGCCAACAGAAAGGAATAAAGGCAGATCATGTTCCTTCCTTTAAAGGGCATTTCTTGGAAGCTGCACTGCCCATTTCCACTTACATCCTACTAGCCAGAACTTAGTCATATGGCCATACCAGACTAGAAGAAACTAGAAAATGTAGGCTTTGTTCCCAGCAGCCCATATGGCTTCTAGGGTAACCAGTGAGACTAGATTTTTATGAGACACAGGATTTTCAATGCTGAACAGTTGGTTGCCATAGTTCTATTACTCTGGAAGGAAAGGAGAATGGATATTTTCCAACACTGGAACCACAATCAGCTGGGGCTTTTTTGGTTGTAACCGATAAGAAATTAGACCTAAAATAATGGCATAAGCTAATATATATTATATAATATATATATAATATAATATAATATAATATAATATAATATATATATATAATTTATAAATACATGTGTGTATATATATATGCATATATATACACATATATGTATATATATACGCATATATATGTGTGTATATGTGTGTGTGTGTGTGTGTGTGTATATATATATATATATATATACATACATATATATATAATTTATTGACTGGTGTAACTGAAAAACAGAGGCCAAAATAAAATCATTAGAACCAGGTCTCTCACGAACTGCCTATCCCCCTTGTCTCTCTGTTGGCTCCATTCTCAAACAGGTGGTACCAAAGGCTGGCAGCAACATTGGGTTCCCAACCTCACGTTAGAAACCCATCAAAAAGAAGAGCAGTATCTTCTCTTAAAAACCAGAACCAAATCTACGAGCCTGGTCCTCACGCGCCTGAATTTGATCAGGTGTTCATCCTTGAGCCCACTACTCTCCCCAGGGCATGACTGTCCCTTGAAGGAGGTGGGTCCACTCACTGCCCTCCCCTCCCCCAAACTATGAGACCTGAAAACAGAGAAAGGGAGTTTTGTTTTAGAAACTGTCAGTACTAGGAAAAGAGTGGCTGGAGGCTGCCAAGTAGCAAAAATGCAAATGTACACTACAGACAGCCATGCCCACAATGGCTGAAAAGCAGAGAGATTCAGACCACTGCCAGAAAGAAAATCTTGCCCTTTCACAAGCAACGCATGCACAGGAAGTCTAGATGGTGGCATAAAACGGTCTTAAACAACCTCTTCTGTCTGGCTCTCCTTCTTCATTACTGTCCTACCTAGTCCTCATGGTCTTTATTAATCTACTACTCTTATTCCCAATCAATGAGTTTTAACCAATTTTCCTAAGTGGATACAGGAGATTAAAAACTTCAGCTTCTTCAAGTCCCTGACAGAAAATTATCCAAAGGGCTAATACACATTTGTCTAGTTAATCTGACCACATTTTATACCTTAATACCAGTGGTATTATGCAGATAGTCTCTGCTGGTTTCTGCAGTCATACCAAAACCCCTCTTCCATACCCACTCATATATCCTGCATAATATATTTTATGAATGTGTATGATGTTAATATAACATATCATCTATTTTTTTTTCTAATTCAGATTCTGTAAGGCAAAAACACATTTTGAAAAAAAAAAACCATTTTGGTCCATACAGCATGACTTTTAGCTCACATAGTAAGTCAGAATGGTAATGGGATCAGATAAGAACTACTTTACTGTTCAAATAAATTATATTTGTGTAGCACTTTTAACTTCCCAGAGAATTCTTGCACCTTATCTAAATCTCAACAACTCTGTGAAACAAATAGATGTAAGTATTATTTTCCACATTTCACAGGTAAAAACCTGAAGCTCAGAAAAAGTTACATGACTTGCTTAAGTTAGCACAACTAGCTAGTGGCAGATTAGAGATCTGAACCTCCTTCCTCTTGGCCCCTAGATCTCTGATCATTCCACATGTGTGCTACCACCCATCTTCTTCCTCATCTTTCCACTTTCCAAAACTTCTTTACCACTGGCCCTTCTGGGGGATGCTCTATATTATACTAGTTACCAACTGCACCTTCGGACTATGTATGAGAGACCTGGGTTCAAACACCATTTCATCTTCTTACTTCTCACATCCTTTCGGCCCTGTTTAACATTTCTCACTCTCATGACTTTGGCTACCATGTATACAATGTATATAATGACACCTAAACCTATCTCCAACCTAAACACCTTCACGGAGCTTCATACTTCCATATACTCATATATGAAACGGCTTACTGGGCATTTTCGAGTGCAAATGCCATAGACGTTTAAAATTTTAAATGTCCAAACCTGGAATCATCATTTCCTATCCTTTCTGTGATCCCTCAGTTCTTATCTTGGAATCATCCTTGAATCCTATTACTCACTCCATTCCAATCTCATCCCATCAGACACAAAGTTCTGAATATTTTACCACTTTTCCATTTCCAGGTAGAGGTGAGCAACTCTCCAAGCCAAAGTTTTGATTAATATCTTCAATTTTATTGAGAGGATGATTGACCCATTGTGGTAGGTAGAGCAATGGCCCCACAAAGATATCCACATCCTAATTTCTGGAACCTGCGAATGTTACATGGCAAAGGAAAATTAAGGTTGCAGATGGAATTCAGATTGCTAATCAACCGAATTTAAAATAAAGATTATCTGAGTGAGCTCACTGTAATCACAAGGGCCAAAATTGGAAGAGGGAGGCAGAAGACAGAGGGAGGCCATATGAGAAGGATTTGACTCGCCTTTGCCAACTTTGGAGAAGGAGAAAGGGGCTTATGAGAAGGAATATGGGTAACCTCCAGAAGCTGTAAAAGGCAAGGAAACTGATTCTCCCCTAAAGCCTCCATTAGGTTTATATTAACTTGTCACAGATTGCCACCAAATCAGTGGCTTAAAACAACACACATTTATAATTCCAAAACCAGTTTCAACATGTGTCAACAGAGCTATATTCCCTTTGGAAGCTCTAGGGAAGAATCTATTTCCTGTTTTTCTCCAGCTTCTAGAATTGTATTTTTTATATTCCTTAACTCATGGCCCCTTCATCTGTCTTCACAGCTAGTAATGTGGCAGATTCAAATCTTTTTGTGCTTTTATCACATCCCCTTCTTTCTAAAGTCAAATCTCCTTACATCCCATTCTTGCTAAGAATCCATCTTCTGTTTGCTGCCAACTCTTAGACGACTTGTTACAGGGGCACCTGCGTGGCTCAGTCAGTTGAGCGTCTGACTTCGGCTTGGGTCATGATCTCACTGCTCGTGAGTTCGAGCCCTGCGTCAAGCTCTGTGCTGACAGCTCAGAGCCTGGAGCCTGCTTCCGATTCTGTGTCTCCCTCTCTCTCTGCCCCTAACCCACTCGCATTCTGTCTCTCTCTCAAAAATAAATAATACTAATAAAAAAGACTTGTTAGAAATTATTCATGCCTAAAGAACAACCAACCTTTCTATTACTATTGTACAGACCAGAGCTGCCCAATAGAACTTTCTGTGATGATGGATATGGTCTATACTTATGCTGTATTTCACAGAAATTGAATCATATAATATATGGTATTCTGTGGCTAGCTTCTTTCACTTAGCACAACATCTTCAAGGTTCATCAATTTTTGGAGCATATATCAGTACTTCATTCCTTTTTATTACCAAATAAGATTCCATTGTTTGGATTTACCACATGTTGTTTATCTATTCATCAGTTGACATGAATTTGGGTTGTTTTCAGCTTTGGCAATTAGTATTGCTATAAATATTTCTATGCAAGTTTTTGTGTGACCATATATTTTCATTTTTTTAGGGTAAGAAATGAATGGCTGTCACATGGTGACTCTATGTTTAATTAATATTTGACCAGCTGCCAAATTGTTTCCAATTTTCCTTTCCCACTAGTACATAAGGGTTCCATTTTCTTCACATTCTCACCAACACTTGTTATTTCACTTTTTGACTCTAGCCTACCTGGTGTAAGTGGTATTGTATTGAATTTTTGATGTGGATTTCCCTAATGAATAATGGCATTGAGCATCTTTTCATGGGTTTATTGGCCAATTGTATGTCCTTGGAAAAAATGTCTATCCAGATCCTTTGTGCATTTTTAAAATGAGCTATTATCATTTTTATTATTGACTTGCAAGAGTTCTTTGTATATTCTAGATATAAATCCCTTATGAGATGTATGGTTTGCAAATATTTCCTCCTATTCCATATGTCATTTTTCACTTTCTTTTTTTAAAATGTTCATTTATTTTTGAGAGAGAGAAAGAGAGAGGAGAGAGAGAGAGAACAAGCAGGGGAGGGGCAGAGAGAGAGGAGGACAGAGGATCTGAAGTGGGCTCCGTGCTGACAGGATGCAGGGCTTGAACCTGCAAACCACGGGATCATGAGCTGAGCTGAAGTCGGCAGCCGAACCAAGTGAGCCACCCAGGTGCCCCATCATTTTTCACTTTCTTAGTGGTGTCCTTTTTCTTTTGCTGCTCATGCTTTTTGTGTCATATCTAAAAATCCCCCACCAAATCTGAGATCATGAAATTTATTTCTGTGTCTTCTAAGAGTTTTATAATTTGGCACATTTACTTAGGTCTTTGATCCATTTTGTGTTAATTTTTGCATATGGTGTGAGGAAAGTATCCAACTTTATTCCTTTGCATACTTTGCATGTGGATATCCAATTGTCTCCACATTATTTCTTGGAAACACTATTTCTTGCCCATTGAATAGACTTGGCACCCTTGTTAGAAATCAGTTGGTATGTTTGTTGATCTACTTATTCTATCCATTATTTAAAGTTGAATATTGAAGTCTCTATTTCTCCCTTCATTTCTGTATTTTACTCCATGTATTTGATGCTTTGATGCTAGATGCATACATATTTATAATTGTAATATCTTCCTAATGGATTTTCATTTTATCATGATTTGATGGGTACACTTATGAATGATCTGGCTATGGGCAATACCTCTGTTCCTTTTCCTGCACCTCTCAACTGAAAGGATGTAAAAATAAGCCTTCTCTTACATGCAGAGAGTCTAGTTTTATTATTAATAGGATTGACTTTTATTTTTTATTTTTTTTTAATTTCTAATGTTTATTTATTTCTGAGAGACACAGAGTGTGAGCAGGGGAGGGGAAGAGAGAGAGGGAGACAGGATCCAAAGCAGACTCCAGGCTCTGAGCTGTCAGCACAGAGCCCGATGCAGAGCTCGAACTCATGGACCGTGAGATCATGACCTGAGCTGAAGTCAGATGCCCAAATGACTGAGCCACCCAGGTGCCCCAATGATTGACTTCTAACAGATAATTGGCATAGCTATTCAATTATTATCAGAAAGGAGAGCCACAGATTACTTATTCTAAAACACAAAAGATGTTATTTTATATTCTAACCATTATATTGTTTTGAACAGCAATAATGTGACTCTCTTGTTTCCAAATCATTGGATTCTAACAACCTTTTTTAGGCAAACTCCAAAAAATATTTCTTACAAACACTAGACTTCTAGTCCCTTGAAAGAAGAGAATATATCTCATTCCTTCTTATACTTCTCCTGTATAGAAGAGAGCTTGCTGTAGAATAAATGTCTGATGATTTGAAATTTTAGAATGTTTTTATCACCTCTTTGGGAACAGATATCTACCCAGATATTTAAAAAAGAAGGTGGGGGTGATATGCCTTTCTATCCACAATGAAATAAAAATGAGTATTAATTATAAGAGCATAAGGAATAAAGTAAAAATCACCTGAAAAAGAATTAACTACTATTGAATTTTCTATAAATATTCTTCCAGGCATCTATGCATAAACAAAAGCAAATTTTTCCATAGAATCATACTGTCATTGGGCTTTAACCTGATTTTTTGACTTGTCAATGTCTTGAAGATATTGAAATGTGTCATTCTTTTTAATATTGCAGGGCCTACACAATTAAAAGTTTACGAAATTACTGGATAATTTTTGATTTTTGTAATGCTTATTTATTTTTGAGAGAGAGAGAGAGACAGAGAGAGAGAAAGAGCGTGAAGTAGGGAGGGGCAGAGGGAGAGAGAGAGACAGAATCGGAAGCAGGCTCCAGGCTCTGACCTGTCAGCACAGAGCCAGACGCGGGGCTTGAGCTCATGAACTGTGAGATCATAACCTCAGCTGAAGTCAGATGCTCAACCGACTGAGCTACCTAGGCACCCCTGTTGATTCTTAATTTTAAAAAAATTTATACAAATAGTATGTAATTACATACAGTAAAAATTAAAACAAGGCAATGCATATAGAATGGAAAATTAAAAAGCCCCCTTTACTTTGGACTCCTACTCTAATATTCTAGAATAACCACCGTTAACAGTTTAGTTTCCTTTCAGATATTTTTCTATGAATTTCTATACAAATACCACAAATGTATAATTTTGGTTTATTCTTTTTTTACATAAGTGGAGTCACATCATACACACTACTCTGCAACATGATTTCTTTACTTAACAATATATTCTGGTGAAGTTTTCCTGTAAGTACATGTAGATCTCTCTCATTGTTTTTAATTGCTGTGTAGTGTTTCTCCTGGTAAAGATATAATATATTGAAGGGGATGGATATTTAAAATGTTATGTTTTGCCTTCTAAAATGGCTCAGTCGGTTAAGCATCCAACTTCGGCTCAGGTCATGATCTGGTGGTTCGTGGGTTGGAGCCCCTTCGTCCGGCTCCACGCTGACAGCTCTGTGCCTGGAGCCTGCTTAGGATGCTGTGTCTCCCTCTCTCTCTGCCCCTCCCTGCTCATGCTCTGTCTCTCTGTCTCTCTCTCAAAAATAAACATTTAAAAAAAATTTTAAAAGACAGTGAAAAATCATTAATTATTACAAGATATTTATATAAAACCAATTTTTCTTCCAGGTTCTTATACAAAATGGGAAATAAAGCCTGCCTGTTGAAATCTACTTTCCCTTCCTTCTACATCTGGTCACTAAAAGCTATCTCTAAATTCTGTCACCCTTTCTTTCCTCCCACTACTTTCCCAACTGCATTCCAGTGAACAGCACTTCAATGCTATTAGACTGATTATACTCTAGGATTACTCAATATATTAGTCCATTCTATCCTTTCAGCATTTGGAAGTGTTTTGTTAGACATCAGTAAATGGAACCACAGGGTACCCTGAGGTAGGCAGAAAACTCACAGTGTAGATATGACTGAAGAGTAGCAATGTTTCAAGTCACAGCTCAAGACCACTGGGAACTGGCTGGTGTCCATTTAGGATTTATAAGTGGGGAAATGTTTATCTTGTTAATTTATTTATTTTCCAACCAAATAGCTTTATTTCACTGAAGGCCGCCACCCTAATTCATCTACAGAAAAGTACATATTAGAAGATTTATCATTGCTATTCCACTGGGGGCCGCCACAGGAATGATTAGTGTGTGATATGAAATACAACATCTAGTCTCCTAAAACACTCCCCTGGATTCCCAGGTTGAGACTGGAGAAGGCAAAGTTGCTAACTGAATTGGAAATACATATCTGTATAAATATACATATATATGAAATACACTTAAATATAACACACTGGAAATATATATATTGTGTTAAGAACACTTAACATGAGAGAGACCCTCTTAACACATTTTTAATTGCACAATATGGTATTAACTACATACAGTGTGGTACAGATCTCTAGAACTTACTCATTGTGTACACCTGAAACTTCATACCCATTATGAATATAATGGTATATTATATATACTTCATACCCATTATGAATAGCAACTCCCCATTTCCCCTTCCCCGAGCCCCTGGATATCACCATTCTACTCTGCTTCTATGAATGTGACTCTTTCAGATACCTGATACAAGTGGAATCATACAGTATTTGTATTTCTGGGGCTGACTTACTTTATTTAACATAATGTCCTCCAAGTTCATTCATGTTGTCACATATGGCAAGATATCCTTCTTTTGTAAGGTATGTATATACTACATTTTCTTTACCCATTCATCTGTGAATGGACATCTAAGTTGCTTCCACATCTTGGCTATTGTGAATAATGGTGCAATGAATATGGGAGTACAAATACCTCTTCGAAATCCTGAAACGGATATTTTAAACTCACAATGAAACTATACGTACAGTTTCTCTATACTTTTCCATGCACTTTTAATAATTTATGATGAAGACTATTGGACCTACCTGATTCATTACAAGAGTACTATCTTAACTCATTGATTATAGATTTTGTTTTCAGTGGGCTTTGACATGTGACCTTTGATCAAATAGTATGATGGAGGAAGGATCCCTTGTGTGGCTGTTTAATTCCATGTTTCAAATAATGACCTTCATTATTTTAAAAGGGATACCCAAGTATCTGCTAGCCATAAGTGAGTGGCCTTATGAGAGGAGCTCAGAGATGAGGAGGCTTCGAGGAGCATGGATTCAGTAAAGGCTTATGAGAACGAACTTGAAATATGGCTGTTGGAAAAGGTCAATAGCCTCTGGTTCCTTCACACTTAGGCCTCACCTCCCATCTTTTTCTTGTCAAGGACTGCCCTCATCTAGACTTGGACCAGTCATTTTGGACCAAGAGCTCATTTTGCTTGGTCCTCCAAAACTTTTTTTCTTTTCTTCTCCTTCTTTTTTTAAATCCAGCGGCTGACTCTGTGAAGTACATTACTAAAATTGGCCAAGATTTTTGCCCTAGAAGACCATGAGGCACAGGAGGGGTGTAGTGAAGAGGAATAACAGGAATTGAGAAACTTCTCTTTGTGAACCTGATGGAATGGAAAGAAGTAGACTCTGGGTCTAGAAAACCATCCTCAGGATGGGCACGGGAAACTGGAAAAAAGTGAGAAATGTGTAGAAGAGCGTCCTGCTTATTGCTGGCCAAAGTGTTGGTTTGCGGTGAATATACGCAGTATGGACATGACTTAATCTCTTATTGAAAAAGTTGTAAATTTGCTTCAAGCTGTATTTTCTTCTTTAGTAGCTTCTTTTTCTCTTTCTTTCTTTCTGTCACTTATTTTTGAGAGAGAGAGTGTGTGTGCGAACAGGGGAGGGGCAGAGAGAGGGAGACACAGAATCCAAAGCAGGCTTCAGGCTCTGAGCTGTCAGCACAGAGCCCGACGCAGGCTCAAACTCACAGACTGTGAGATCATGACCTGAGCAGAAGTCGGATACTTAACCGACTGAGCTACCCAGGCGCCCCTCAAAAATAAACATTAAGTAAAACAAAACAAAACATGATATACTATAATGTAATGAGTTGGTTCCCTATGGCTGGATAAGTGACCCTGACTTGTGCTCTACTGAGCTTCTAAAATAATGAACTTGGAACATGATATGAAAATAATTAAAGGGTGTCACAGTCTCTCGGCAGCATTTTTGCCAAACATATTATTGCAGGCATTAATAGTTGTCTTAGAGCACAATTAGCAGGATTGTGCTGCAAAAAAAATCACCCAATCAACAGGTATCTGAAAAGGTGCTCAATATCACTAATCATCAGGGAAACGCAAATCAAAACCACAATGAGCTATCACCTCATACTTGTCAAAATGGCTAGAATCTAAAAGACAAAAAATAGTAAGTGTTGATGAGGATGTGGACAAGAGGGGACACTTGTTTACTGTTGGTAGGAATACAAATTGGTGTAGCCACTGTGGGAAACAGGATAAAAGGTCCTCAAAAAATTAAAAATTGAAATATCATATGATCCGGCAATTCTACTTCTGGGTATTTATCCAAAGGAAATGGAAACACTAAATCGAAAAGATACATGTATCTGTATATTCACTGCAGCATTATTTATGATACCAAGGCAAGGAAGCAACCTGTGTCCATCAATGAGTGAATGGATAAAGAAAATATGTCTGTATGGGGTGCCTGGGTGGCTTAGTCGGTTAAGTGCCCGACTTTGGCTCAGGTCATGATCTCATGGTTCATGGGTTTGAGCCCTGTGTTCGTCTCTGTCCTGAAAGCTCAGAGCCTGGAGCCTGCTTCAGATTCTGTGTCTCCTTCTCTCTCTGCCCCTCACCCACTTGCACTCTGTGTCTCTCTCAAAAATAAATAAACATTTAAAAAAAAGAAAAAAAGAAAATGTGTTTCATATTATACCTATATAATCATGTAATTCTATATAATTATATGTATTATATATAATTATATATTGCATATAATTATATATATAATTATATGTATATAAAATTCAGTCATTAAAAAGACATTGTTGCCATTTACAACATGGAGGGAACTTGAGGACATTATGCTAAGTGAAATAAGTCAGAGAAAGACAAATACCATATCATCTCACTTACATGTAGAATCTAAAAATTAAAAACATACAAAAATCTCCAAACGCATAGAGAACAGAATGCTGCTTGTCAGAGGGGGTAAGGAGTAGGCAAATGGGTTAAGGGGTCAAAAAGTACATGCTTCCAGTTATAAAATAAATAAATCACGGGATGTAATGCACAGCATGGTGACTATAGCTAATCATACTGTATTGTATATAACTTTTAAGATACCATCACAAGAAAAAATTGTAGCTATGTGTGGTGATGGCTGTTAACTAGATATATCGTGGTGATCATCTTGCAATATACAGATATCAAATCATTATGTTCTATAACTGAAACTAATGTTATATGTCAATTATATCTTCATAAAAAATTTTAAGTGATTATCTTATACCATTTTAGGAAGATGACTTGTATATTTTATGATTATCAGAGGCATTTATAAGAAATAACCTAAATTTCACTAACGTTCATGAAATAAGATTTAGTTTTGTTTACAGGGCTTAAATGATTTTGTTTCCTTAGGGAATTTTCAAGTTTGGTCTCCAGTTTGGATTTTATTTTAATAATAGGAAAGAAGGCATGAACAAAGACTCCATGTCAGAAGGCCCTTGATATGCATGTGGAGCAGAAGGTGGGCTGAGACAGTCAAAGCCATAGCTTCCAAACATAATTAGTAAATATTTACTTTCAAATAAAATTGCATTTATAACCCAAATAATATAAAATATATAAGTGGTACTTTATAATTTAAATGTCTTTTTTTAATTTTAGTTGCATAATATTTTTCTGTTATAAATGAAATCAATGATGATAATAAGGCTCTTTTGATGAACAAAAAGTTTGCAACCATGGATTAATGTCTGATTGTTTTCTTATTTTTTTTTTTTTCTATTTGGGTGCACAATACTAAGAAAATTCTGATTTGTATTGCAGCTTGCCCTAAAATCCCTAAAATCTGCTTCCATTAAAGTAGATCAGAGGTGCCTAGGTGGCTTAGTTGGTTAGGTGTCTGACTCTGGATTCTGGCTCAGGTCATGATGGCAGGGTTGGTGAGATCAACCTCTGAGTCAGGATTCTCTCTCTCCCTCTCTCTCTGTCCACCCCCCCTCCCCCCAATAAATAAATAAACCTAAAAAAATATCAGAAGCTTGAAAGAAAAGTAGCAGAAAGTGTTTGCTTCAATAGTCAGTCACTAATAATATTGATTGCTTTTGTTTATACATACAAATATCAGACATGAAGTAACCAAAATTGAAAACAACTTCAAATGCTGTCTATCGTACATTACCATGAAGTGTTTTAGGTGCTCTTGTTGAACAACTGCTATGCTGTAATGAGAAATAATGCTAGGCAGTAGATCCATCCAAGCAGGGCATCCAATTATTATACAGCTATACAAGTTTAAGTGATTTAACATGCAGAAGTGAAAATGATAAAAAGATAAGTACAGAGCCTCTTTTTTTTTTTTTTTTTTTTTTTTTTTTTTAAGAGAGAGAGCGTGAGCAGGAGGGGCAAAAGGCAGAGAATCTTAAGCAGGCTCCATGCTCAGCACAGACCCCGAGATCTCAAGACCCTGAGATCAAGACCTGAGCCAGAGACCAAGACCTGAGCCAGAAATCAAAGCCTGCTGCTAACCACATGACCCACCCACGCGCCCTTCAACCTTAATCACTGATTTATTCTGCAAGTTGAAGCACAGGAATTCAGAAGAGGAAGAAACATTATTCCCAACTGCATAATCTGGTAACCTTCAGTATGTTAAAATCAGAGAAACATCACAATTGAGTGTACATGCAATTGTTTTGTTAGAATTGATAGGGTAGTTCAACTATAATTTAAGATTTAATATCAAAATCTGGAGCCTGCTTCGGATTCTGTCTTCTTCACTCTCTGGCCCTCCCCCGCTCATGCTCACTCGCGCGTTCTCTCTCTCAAAAAATAAATAAACTTGAAAAATATATATAATGTTTGTGGAACCTCTGAAGTACTTCAGTGAAGCCGTTAAGGTTATATGGTTTTCTAAGCCTTGATTAGAGAGATCTTGGCTATAAGAACTTGAACTTGAACCTGCAGTCTATGAGGATTCTTGAAAAGTTTAGGAGAGCTTGTGCAAAGACCAGATGTGTATTTGACATGATCATTTAAGAGGTGGTGAACTCTGAGAGAGAAAGGAAATTCATTTAGGAAGCAACTCCAATCAAGCAGATGAGAGAAATGGACACTCAAGTGTCCTCAAGTCCTGAGCTTGGGCAGAATGAGTGAAACTTGGGTGTCAGGGTCAAAGACAGTTTATAAAACAGGGAAGCATAAAGATAAAAGCAATCTATACTACCATCTAGTCCAGGGTTTGAATCCTGCCTGATGTATTCTAGTTTATGAAAATACAGAAAGCATCACAAAGTATAATCCTCTCGCAAACAGATTGAAAACTGCAAATGCAAACAGATACTGAAAACTGCAAACAGAATCTGGCCTGGACATGATCTTACATCTTGCTATTCTGTGCCTCTTTTTAAACTATTAACCACAAGAGCCCCTATGGTTAGAGAATAGCAGAGCTGAGATCTGAACCCAGGCAGCCTAGCTACATACAGGGTCCATGTTCTTTACCATTTGCTATCAACATTTGATTCTGAGGTTGTGTGAATTCATCCTGTGGAAGTGAAGAGGCAAATACCAAATAGATTGAAATATAAAGGTATTGTGCTGGGAGAAAGGAAAACCAGAAGAGATAATCTCCCTTGTATGCCAGGTTAAGACGCTTGAACTTTGTATCTTAGAAACATGGAGAGGTTTTTTCGTTTTTGTTTTCTTTTGAGAAAGAGTGGGAGGGTCAGAGAGAGAGCCACACAGGCTACTTACTGCCAGTACAGAGCCTGACGTAGGGCTCAAACCCACAGACCATGAGAACATGACCTGACCTGAAACCAAGAGCTGACTGCTTAACAGACTGAGTCACCCCAGCACCCCACACCACTGAGAGGGTTTAAGCAGAAGTAATACATCCAGACTTGAAATGATACAAAATTGTTCTGGTGTGTTTTGCTTCTTTAAATCTCTTTAGCACCTGAACATATTTTTCTTTTTCATTTCCGGAATTGAACTTTCTCCAAACATCTTGTGCATTTACTTTACTGCCACCCACTCTACACTGCAAGTAAAATTTAATTCATTTTTTATCCATCAAATAAATATTAAAAAAATTTTTTTTTGTATTTATTTATTTTTGAGAGACAGTGAGACAAAGTGAGAGTGGGGGAGGGGCAGAGAGAGAGGGAGACACAGGATTGGAAACAGGCTCCAGGCTCTCAGCTGTCAGCACGGAGCCTGACGCCGGGCTCAAACCCACAGACTGTGAGATCATGACCTGAGCTGAAGTCGGACGCTCAACCGACTGAGCCACCCAGGCGCCCCAATCAAATAAATATTAGGAGCACATTAGTTAATACAATGCACTGTTTCCAAAAATCTATGAAAATAACACATAAAAGAAGTAAATTAAGAGATACTTTGCATTATAAAATAATACATTTACATATTTATGTAAAATTTCAAATTTATGTCTTTCAAATACATTAGAGGCAAATATCTGAAGGAATTTGTTTCTCATATATTAACAAACCATTGTATAAAATGGAGCATGCATACATTTTTTTACTGATTCAAATGATCTAGTTAAGAACTATTACTAGTTAAACCAAACAACCTTTGAAAAACAAGTTTCCAGATGCCCCTGTTTATCAATGTGGAGGAGTAAATGAATACTCTATCAGCTGTGAGGGCAGGATGTCCTATATCTCAGTAATGAGAGATGATACTAATAAATAGTATTTTAGGTTAATTTAAGCAAAAATCCCTCAAGCAGGGATGCCTGGGTGGCTTGTTGGTTAAGTGTCCAACTCTTGATTTTGACTCAGTCATGATCTCACAGTTTGGGGGATCCAGCCCCACACTGGGCTCTGGACTGAGGGCACAGAGCCTGCTTGGGATTCTCTCTCTGTCTCTCAAATTAAATAAATAAACTTCAAAAAAAATCTTTAAAAATCCCTCAAGCAGAGAATGACAATTTAGAAAGTTTACAATCTAACTTTGACAAATTGCATTCATTTGATAGAAAGGGGATATGCAGTATATATATGTATGTAAACATACACACGAATGTATGTACGCACATATATATAAAACATAACATATGATATACATATATACACACATACATAAAATAACATAATACAAAAGAAACTTTCCTATTGCCTCTCTGGAATCAGACCTTTTGTTTAAAAGCTTTGAATTCAGAAAATGGGGCACCTGGGTGGCTCAGTTCGTTGGGCGACCGACTTCAGCTCAGGTCACGATCTCACAGTTTGTGGGTTCAAGCCCTGTGTCGGGCTCTGTGCTGACAGCTCAGAGACTGGAGCCTACTTCAGATTCTGTGTCTTCACCTCTCTCTGCCCCTCCCCTGCTCACGCTCTGTGTCTGTCTCTCAATAATTAATAAACGTTAAATAAAATAAAATAAAAAATAAAAGCTTTGAATTCAATTCAATTCTCTCAACTTTTGGGGCACCTGGGCGGCTCAGCTGGTTAAATGTCAGACTTCAGCTCAGGTCACGGTCTCCCAGTTCTGTGAGTTTGAGTCCCGTGTCTGGCTTTACGTTGACAGCATGAAGCCTGCTCCAGATTCTCTGTCTCCCTCTCTCTGCCCCTCCCCACTGTGTGCACTAGCTCCCTCTCTCTCAAAAAATAAACATTAAAAAAAAAAATCTCAACTTTCAAGAATGTGTAAATTAAGCTGTACAATATTACACAAAGAATAGTTTCCAGAATATATTAGCCACAAACTGTCCTCCAAAGCAAGAGGGAACTATTCTCATAATTCAGAAAAATTCAGATATTAAAAAAAAAATTGGGTTTTACACAGGCTAAAACTGAAATGACTTTGGAACCAGGAGGGAAACCTGTATAGAAGAACTTTTCTATAATTTGTTCAAATTCAAGAAACTCATACTTTAAAAAGGATAAAACACAGCCATAGAGCTGTAAAAAAAATAGTACAGTGTTTTGACCATAGAGTAATGAGGCTGATTTTTTTTCCCACAAGAATTAAAGTCACATGGAGTACAAGGCTGAAATGTGTGTCTTCTCTTCAGTCAGAAGCAACAGAGTGAGACCAGCCAAGAAGAGTGAGTCATATGACCACAGTTAGACAAAGTTGCCAAAGTTGTTTTCCATTTCATATGTCCTCTAGAAGGGCAAAAGTGGAAAAGCAGACCCAATTGTGAATGTTAGCTTTTCCACATTCAATAAGCTACAGGACAGCTGCTATATGCTGATTAGGACTAGTAATGGGACTTAAGTTCTAATACCTGAATTTCCCCTCTATTCAACTTCTTAAAATATGTTGAAAACATAGAGCATTACTAACATAATTTCTCCTAATGTAATTGGATAGTCTAACTTGGCATCCTGTTCTCTCACTGATTTTGATTAAAATAATAATATTCATAAGGAAAAAAAGAGTTAAAAGAATACCATGAAAGGGCAAATGCTTTTATGGACAGACTTGAAACTGGATGGTTGATTGCGTTAAGTGTGCTTGCTAAAGAAGCTAAGGTCTTATTTAATTTCCTTGTGTGCTTTGCTTTGGTTCAAAAGAGCCATAAGCCCAGGATTTGGTCAGCACTTAAAACGTTTACGGAGTTTCCACTTGGTCCTTCCAGTCTGCTAAACGCATAGATGGTTCTATAAATATCTTGGGGCGCCTGGGTGGCTCAGTCGGTTGAGCGTCCGACTTCGGCTCAGGTCATGATTTAGCAGGCTGTGAGTTCGAGCCCTGCGTCTGCTCTGTGGTGACAGCTCAGAGCCTGGAGCCTGCTTTGGGTTCTGTGTCTCCCTCTCTCTCTCTAACCCCTCCCCTGCTCATACTCTGTCTCTGTCAAAAATAAACAAACATTTAAAAAAATTAAAAAAAAAGAAGAAATCAGACTTGGCTCATGTCCTCAAGGGGTTGGTCAAAAGATAAGGCTTTAAGAGAATGTATGTACCATACCAATCCACAACTGCAACTTGAATAATGCCTAACATTTAATTGTTCCGTGTTTATAACGGGGCCAGAAGCTTTGAATTGATTAATCTCATGTAAGCCTTATGACAATTCTGACATTTAAGATTTTCAGGTAAGGACACTTAGGCCTAGATAAGTTATGTAACCTAAGGACAGTCAAAAGGATATACACCTGAATGTTTGCATCTGTTGAGTAATCTCTGGAGTTTCTGGGACTCTAGTGCCAGAAAGATCTTGCAAAACACAGACTTGGATGATGGGAGAAGGGAAAGAAGGAAGAGAAGGCCCTAGAGGCCCAGTCCTAACCTTGTCTCTTGTCCACGGGCAATCTTGACCAGGCTTTCCTGGTCACACCTAATGGCATTTGGCTTGTGGCAGATTCTTACTGCAAACCTGCTCTACTCAAGTCAGGGCCAAGGGTGGAGAGAGGGGACTGATACATGGACGAAATGAAAGCTGTCCGGGAGGGAGAACAGATGTAAGGGACCTCGAGGGGGTATCCCTTTGCAGCCCACACACGTGCCGGACACTGACTTGGAAAAGCAACAGGCTCCGAGAGAGACCCTGCGTTGCCCCAATGCTAGGCCAACAATTACCAAAGACTTTGGCGAAGGCCGACTCCCACGCCCCCTCAAAGCTAACAGGCCGACAAGGGGCTGCCTAGGCAAGTGCGTGCCTGGGGCACAGCTGCCCGGAACCCGCCGGCGCTGGGAAAAGACTCCGGGGCCGAAGGACTGGGGTACTTCCCCCGCGACCCGCGCTAGCAACGCAGGCTTACGCTCCCGGCCTGGCCCCTCCCAGCCTCGCGTCTCTATAAACTTGCAGCCTCAGAGGGCACGGGAGGCAGGAGGACGTCAGCGACGCGCGGTCGAGCCGCCCGCCCGCCCCTCGCGCGCCTGCCTCTCGCTCCCTTCCCGTTGACGCTGCGACGGTCTGGCAGCGCTCCGACACATTCACGCGCGCGCTGCCGATCGCCGTCTCCACCCAGCCCAGCCCCGAACATGGCGGCTCTCAAACGGCTCTCCGCCTGGCCCTGGCTCTGCGCCTCCACCTGCCGCTCCGGCGGCGTCTGGTCCAAGGTAAAGTGCAAGCGAAGAAGGCCACGCTCCGCCAGAGAGCAGACGAAACCCCGCGTGTGCCCGTGTCCTCTCCCCTGCCCGCACCCACGCTGTCCAACCTACAAGTTAGCATCCGTGGCGCCGGGTCCAGAGGCAGCGAGACGCACCGACGCCTGCCTTGCCTCGCTGCTCCTTCGGGTGGCTGCCTTTGCGCGGTTCTGCAGCCGATTCCCCGAGCCAGGCGAGACCGGGCGTAGAGGCGCGCCAAGGGGCTGCAAGCGGGCGGGACGGCGTTTGGCAGCGGCGAGACGCCCTTCAGGGCACAATCGCGTCCTCAGGGGGGCACCGGGAGGGCGCACGTGTCTACGGCGGGGTAGGGGTGACGGCAGCAGGGGGCAGGTTTGCACCCCGCACTGGGATTTGAGGGCTGGGGGGCCTCTAGAGGCCCAGAACCCAGGGCTGGTTAGCCACGGAACGGCATGAGTTGGCCGCTGAGGGGGCGGATGCCGGGTGCCTTGGAGGTGGAATGCCGTCCCCTCCCTGTCTTCCCTTTTTTGGCTGCGCCGCACAGCACCGCGGCGGTGGGAAAGGGAACCCGGACTGGAGCGCACGCCTGGGCATCTTCTTTATCCAGCGGAGAAGCCTGTAGCGCTCCGGCCCGCCGTGGCTCGCGCGCGGTCTTGGGGCGCCGGCATCCTCGTTGGAGGATTTCCGTTTTCAAACCCTTAGAAAATCTTGTTCCGCCCTTACTGCCAATTCGCCAACAAGTGGTATCCTGAGACACTCTTCGCGGCGATTGTTAGTTGATAGGTTTTTTGTTTTGTTTTGTTTTGGTTTTTTTGCCTTGCTCTGTCCCTAAATGTAGCCCAAGCTCAGCTGGAATTCGTGTTCCGAGTTCCCTGAGGCCAGTACTGGCCCAGAAGTGAGTGGAGTGTAGCTCATCTCCGCTACCATGGTAACCGCGGAACCTCTTCCTTGCAAGAGAACAACAACGAAAAGGGACCTTTTTAACTTAGTAGCGTATTAAGTGATAGTTTTGTACTTGAAAAACATACCTTGCACACGGTGTACTCACAGACTGCCCCGCCCCATTACTGTTTCCCGCATCCAGTCTCTTGACAACAGTGAACTCAGGGGCCACTAAACCTCTTAGGTAAATGCTAGGGGGTGATGTAGAACTGGAACATTTTACTCATAAATGCCTCTTAGGAAAGGAAGCTTTTTGGTAATTGCAGGTAGCTTTGGGTTTATAAAGCATTATTAGAAGGGCACTTGACTAACCTTCAGTCACATTGTTGCAGGTGCTTTTGAAACTAATGCATGCCAGGACACTGTGATACCCTGCCTAGAGGTTAAACACATTTGCTCTTTTGCCAGTTACTTATTTGCCTAAGTGTAATTTACTCACTTTCCATATTTAGGTATAGCATTAAACCACTTCTGAAGCCCAGCAAACCTCTCAGGTGGCAGTTACAAATTAGAGGTTTTGTGGGGCGCCTGGGTGGCTAAGGCAGTTAAGCCTCCTACTCTTGTCTCTTGATTTTATTTTAAATTTTAACGTTTATTTATTTTTGAGACAGAGACAGAGCATGAGCAGTTGGAGGAGAGGGCAGAGAGAGAGGGAGACACATAATCCAGAGCAGGATCCAGGCTCTGAGCTGTCTGCACAGAGCCCCATGTGGGGCTTGAACTCATGGACCATGAGATCATGACCTGAGCACAAGTCAGACACTCAACCAACTGAGCCACCCAGGTGCCTCTCTTGTCTCTTGATTTTAGCTCAGTGTCATGGTATCAGGATTGCCCCTCCCCTTCCCTTGGGCTCCATGCTGACAAATCAGAGCTTGCTTGGAATTCTCTGTGCCTCTCCCCCTGCTCTTGCTCAGGCTCTTTCTCTCTCAAAATAAATAAACCAACATTAAAAAAAAAAATTAGAGGCTGTACCTCATTGAAAGTTCATATGAGGGTCCAAAGTTTCTTCCTTTCCAGTTTGATTGTCATAGATCCAAGTGCCTGCATGCAGGTGTTTCTTCAGGCTAGGCACTTGGCATTACGATTATTTAGTTCTTGAATTCTCATCTCTAACTTCCCTTAAACTTTAACACTTGGGTGCTTGTTTAACTTTTCAAATGTATACGTTGACTGCTTAACAAGATGAAAGTTTCTGGTTGTCAGGAACAATATCATATACCTTATTCTCCAACACTTTTTAAAAAAATTTTTAAATGTTTATTTATTTTTGAGAGAGAGAGAAAGAGAGAGCATGAGCAGGGAAGGGCAGAAGAGGGAGACAGAGGATCCAAAGTGAGCTCTGCAATGATAGCAGGGAGGCCCGATGTGGGGCTCGAACCCATCAACGCAAGATCATGACCTGAGTTGAAGTCAGTGGCTCACCTGATATGACCACACAGGCACCCTCCATCCCTTTCAACATTACATACTATCAGGCATAGTATAGACATTCAATACATGTTTAATATATGGATGAAAGAACTCTGGACAAACAGAAATAGTAACCTTGAGAACTTTTTTGCTAAACATAACCAACAGCCCAAATGAGATGGTGTGTGTGTTGTGTGTGTGTTTGGCAAGTCTCTCAAACTTGAGTGAGCCTCAGAATTGCCTGGAGGCTTTATCAGAGAGGTTGCCAGGGTCCAGCCGGGTGGGTGGGGCTTGAAGCACACTTTGCATAAATGAGTTCCCAGGTGATGTTGATGCTTTGGGTCTGAGGACTACATTTCAGAGCCATTGGCATGGACTTAGATTTGAATAGACTATCTGAAGTTATCTTTCTTCTCCATTACTATTTTAGAGGGAGCATTTAATACTATTTTCCATTTACTGGGGAAAATTATTACTAGAAAAAGGTCCTCAAACTACCATTAATACTTTACTTACCTTTCTTTCTTGAACTTATTTTTTCCCATATCTCCCTTCAATTCCATTCTCCCCTGAGCTGCAGTCCTGGTACAACTTACTGGTCAACTCCACCTGGATGTCACTTAGTGCTTCAAGCTCTTTCTGACCCAAAATGACCCAGCCACAAAGTGGCTTTTTCCTCCCTTGTTTTGTTTTGTTTTCATTATGGCTAACCGTACCAGTATCCATCCAGTGTGTAAGCTAGAAGTCTTGGTATCCTTCTTTCCTCCCCTCTTCCCTCCACCTCCAGTTGATAAGCGATGCCATGTATGTACCTTTCCTGAAATTTCTGCGGGTTTGTCCTTGGTACTCTTTCCCAGCAACCATCTATTCCTTACGGCTCCCTGATTGGATATTACAGTTGTATTTAAGTTTTTGTAATTATTTAATGACTTAGCCTGAGTAGTTTATAAGTTTCATCCGTGCAGGGACTATGCCAGAGTGTTTTCTTTTTCTTTTTTTTTTTTTTTTAAGATTTATTTATTTTGAGAGAAAGAGAGAGCATGGGGGAGGGACAGAAGGAGGGAGAGAGAGACAGTCCCAATACTGTCATCTCAGAGCCCAATGTGGGGCATAAACCCATGAACCATGAGATAATGACCTGAGCCAAAACCAAGAGCCAGGTGCTTACCCAACTGAGCCACCCAGGTGCCCCCTGAGTAGTTTTCTGTTTAATCCTGTATTCCAGTATTTAGTATGTTTGATGCAAAATGGATATTTTTTTGATCAAATGGGTGAATGAAAGAATGATTTCCTCTGCCACTTTCATGTCTCAGGCTTTCATAGGAGTTGTGACATCTCTGTTTCAAAAGCTTTGCTGTCCCTTCCTCATTGAAGGATGAAGTTGAAATTCTAGTATGGTCCTTAAAGTCTTCCACAGCCTGTCTCAGTCTCCTTTTCTAGCCTTATCTTCACAAGCTTCTCTCCATGGGACCTGATCCCACATGTCCTTGAGCAAACACAGTGAGAGCCTTATATCTCCATGCCTTTACTCCTGCTTCTTCTCTTTCTGGATTCCCCATCCTCATTAGTATTTTAACTCTTGGCAAGCTCCTCGTGCTTTCTGATCTACCAGGCAGAATGCATCACTCCTTCACCTGTGCTCCTTTAAAGTGCTGGGCATCAATCCATCATTGGAATAGAACATGTATGTTCCCTCAGAAACAGTATGCTCCTGCTTTAGAGAATTGCCTAGTGTCAGTAATTCCCTGTGAGCTCCTTGCAAGTTATTTATTCATGTTATAAGTGTGTAACTGGTAGTGTTTAGTTTAAGGTGAACATTCTACCTTTTGACAGATACTTGTCCCGTAATGGACCATCATCAAAGCATTTCACACTAAACGCACTAAAGCATTTCAACACGTCATCACCTCTGCTTGGCCGTGGTACTCTATGCTCCTTGCCAAGTGTGTGTGTTTAGCTACCCACGTATTACTGTCTTTTCCTCCCAAGAGGGTCCTCTTCATCTCTCTCCATATGACTTCTGTTCCCCACTTCTGTGGATCAAACTTTCAACTGAAGTGGGCAGTATCGGTCTTCCTGTGTCCTGATTTATTTAACTGTAAGGTGACAAGGTCAGTATCACCTGGGTGTACAGTTCCATATCATTAAGATAAGATAATTTAAAGATAAAAAAGCAATATGCTGTGTTGAGTTTCCCTTAAAGGACTTCAAGATGAAGTGCATTTTTTTGAAGTTCTGGAGCATTGAATGACAAGAAAAAAAGAAATTTAGGCACAAGAAGTAATGGTGGAAGTGGTAAGAAAGGAAGGAGATTCTGAGTTGGGAAGCCATGAGATGAAATTTAGGCTCAACTGTGAAATCGGTTTTCAGATTCTAAATGCAAGAATTTGAACCAGAGGACAAAGAGTGAAGATGGAGAGGATTTTAAAAAGAGAAATAGATTAAATAGAAAAAAATTTGTAGTGTAAGAATTTTGATTATTTCTTGCACTTCAGTACTTTGATCTTTTGTGGTACAGTCATTTTTATTTCCTTCCTCCAGTAGCAATAGCAGAAACTAGTGGCAACATAAAGTGAAATTTTGCAGAAGGTGGGAGAGTGGAAAAGCAAAATGAAATACACTAGGTGAATATTAAAGAAGACCTTGGTGAAAAAAATTATCCTCAGAATAAATAGATGTTGAAGCTGAACAGTTCATCACTCTTTGTTCTTTTGGTAACCTCTGCAAACTTGAAGGCTATTAGCAGATGGTACTTGGGTCTTTTTACCTCATTGTTCTAGCATTTTAGAAGACATGTCAATTTATGAGCAGCATAGAGCTTCACTTTGAATTCAGTTACCTAAGAAAAAAGGCACCTCTCCTGCTTAGTCTTAGAGGGTGTTAGCAGTGATGCTCCTTGACTCCCAAAGCCTGGGGGTATGGGAGAGAATGTGGGCAGGGAGAAAGCCTGTTCAGAAAACAAACCCAAGGCTTTCCCTAGGATGCTGCTTCCCCCCCCCCCCCCCACCCCGCCCAGACTTGAAGCCTTAAAGATACACAGGAAACATTCTGGTGCAACTGGTTTCAGACACCGTGCTTCCTCTTTGCCTCCCTACCTGCATGCATGCTTCTAGCTTGCCTGGTAATCTTTGAATACTTAGAATGGCAAATTTGACTACAAATAAAATAAACGTGTTCAAATAATCTTAAAGCTAGGACCCATTTTTCAAACCCTCAACAAAAACGGTGTGGATTAATTTGCTCTAGCATGGGTCATGCTAAAAAAATTCTTTGTCAAATCAGTAATATGTACATACATGTGTGTATGAGTAGGGTACAGCAGGGAGGTTAAAAATGAAAACTGGGGTGCCTGGGTGGCTCAGTCGGCTAAGCGTCTGACTTCAGCTCAGGTCATGATCTCATGACGGTTCATGAGTTTGAGCCCTGCGTCGGGCTCTGTGCTGACAGCTCAGAGCCTGGAGCCTGCTTCAGATTCTGTGTTTCCCTCTCTCTCTCTCTGCCCCCCCCCCAGGCTCCTCCCCACCCAGGATCCCCCCCCAATCTCCCCCCCAATCTCTCTTTCAAAAATTGATAAACTTAAAAAAAATTTTTTAAATGAGAACTAAACTCCAATCAATGACAAGTTAATCTTCTCCAAAAGAAGCAAACATCCCCAGGGTATCTTCTGTAGTCCAAGCCCAGGACTGAGGCCAGGGCTGAGTGTTTCTGCTATACCATTACTTAATCCTCACTGTATCCTTGAGAAACAACTGTCATCCTTTTGTAAATTTAAAATCCACCCCCCCCCCCCCGATTTTGCAATTTTCTCAGTGTCATGCAATTGTGGTTGAACTGGAATTTGAAACAAGGGTATTTTTGACCCCGGGATTACTGGAGTGTGGCCCATTAAGCCACGCTATTGATTTCTCAGCAAGTAGATATCAACTGTCAATATAACAGATAGCAAAAGTCAACATTCACCGAATGTGTGAAAAATGAAAAAAACAAAGTTGGACATAAATTCTTAAGTATATTGAGCCATTCTCCCATTCCCTGCAAACATTGAGCATCTATTTGTGTTTAGCTTTTCATTATCTGGATAAATGTGAGACACTTGAGTCTTTTCTAAAATACTTCTGAGGTATTTTTTTTCAAGGTGTGGGGCAAGTGTTTCAATAATTTCTGACTAATGAAGATACTAGTTTTCAGCTGAAACAGAGGAACAGAAGACCTGTCAAGTCTGTTTATGCTTTTGTTTCTCCTTGTGAACCCCAAAAGTGTCCTGGATCTGTAGGAGAAATGACTTTTCTTTTGACTTCCTCTCTATAGGATTCATGTTTCTTAGTCTATAGATAAGTAGTTCAGGGTGACCTCTCCCCTAGACTGCTTAGGTGTAGATGAATTCTTTTATTTTCTTCCTCCTCCTCCTGCTGAGGCCCTGACTCTTCACCAGCACCCCCACTTTTTTTTTTTTTTGGTAAGAGATAGGATTAGCATTAATTTATATATTTCATGTTTTTACACTTTTTCCCCAATTTTACTGAGATATAATGGACAAACAACACTAAGTTTAAGGTGTACAGAGCAATGACTTGACTTGTCCTTCACTGTTTAGTGAAGATAATGACAGTAGAGTTCCTCGTGAAAAAATAGCGTATTCATAATGATTTGTTGTCTCTAAATAATGAAATAGAGTAAGATTAGGGCTTTTAAAAAACAGGGAAAGGAGCATATTGTGGTAGAAGGACTCTGTGATGAAGGCCAAAACCTGGGATCTGGTCTTGCTGTAACACAGTGTTGGGTACATTACAATTACAAAATCTTACTCAGCTTCAGAAACTTGACCTGTAAATAGAATTGGTAGGATTAGAATACCTGTGTCTTTTTCTTTTTTCTATTTTCAAGGAGACATTCTTAACTTTATTTTGTGATTCATCTGTTGGCCTCTTTATTGAACTTTTCATTTCCAGGATTTAAAAAAAATATTCGGTGTTCAAATAGAATCCAATAAATCCTTGCCACTGAGGATGGGACAGAGAAGTAAGCTGTCTGCAGCTCAGCCTATTTCCTTTCTAGCTCTGCCTCCTTTTATTTTTGGCATTTGGGTGGTGTGCCAGGTCGTACCCCCTGTGTTTGCCTGACCTGGCTGAAGGTTGAATTTAAAGGGACAAAAGTCATCTGTGTAACCTTTGCAGATCTTATTTGGCTTTCAGTATAGTTCTCTTAAAGGCAATAGGCTTTTGTAGTAATTGACACTTTTTATGAAAGAAGTTTATAGAGGAAGAAAAGAATGCTAGAAACTTACTAATGCCATTACCTTGACCCCATAGGTCATCTGTCAAAGACTGGTAAGGCAGTGTGTGTGAGTTTACAACACTTACAGACCTTTTAACATGGCAGCATATGAGGAGTCAAGAGCCATGCTCTTTACTCCTTCTCTTTTTAGGTTGAATGTATAATAAGAAATAAAGGATAAGTGACATTGATTATGAATGATTACAACACAGTGAACTCTGATTTTCTCCTGTCCATACTGTGTATGAAGCATAAAGAGAGAAACCGTTTAAAACTGATTGTGAATATTCACTAGATAACCCGTTTTGCACCGAATAGATCACTGTGGTAAGACTAGGCACGCCTCCCTCATAGGTCATAGTCTCTTATTTTTTGCAGCATCTATAAACTCCAAGCACCATAGGGGGATGGATCTTTTTGTGTGCTGGTCATTACTTGTCCTCTTAGGAGGCATTCGCTGACCTAAGACTGGGTCAGGGCCCAACTACGTATTTGTATATGGGTTATACCATATCTGATCTCCAGGGCAGCAGTCATGTCTTAGCATTTACTGGATGGAAGTAAGCACCATAGTAGTTGGCACATAGTAAGCTCTCAATGAATATTTGTTGACCGAATGGAAGGTTAGCTCACTATCAGAAACTGATGCTTGATGACATCATTATTGTGAATCTGAGTCCCAGTGTATGGGCTATCAACTTTCAGTGTTTTGGGTGGCCACAAATGACACAGAATTTTCCTTTATATAATGGAATGTATCCATCATGATCACAAGGGAAGTCCGTTGATAGTGTGTGGATAGGGTATGTCCTTTCTACTCTTACAGTGAATTATTTGCAGCCCCACTCTTTCTTTCAAAGAGCAGATAGTGAAATTATCATTGCATATATAAAAAGTGAATGTATATGCAAAGATATGTCTCTAAATGATTATTCACTTAAAAATTTTTAAAAATATTTTAGGGATGTGTTGGCTACTTTTCAACCAGTACACATCGCCATACCAAATTTTATACAGATCCAGTGGAAGCTGTAAAAGACATCCCTGATGGTGCAACGATTCTGGTTGGTGGTGAGTAATAGTATTGTTTTCTTTTTGTGATGGTAACATTCTTATGTTTTTAGCAAAGCAGGGAAATCAAAGTGGCGAAGCTATGTAGATTAAAAATGCCAATTATTTTATTATTAATTCATTATTTTATTTTTATTATAATAAATTCAGCATGTTATGTAATTATTAGTTAAAGGTTTATTAAGTATAGTACTTAATGTTGTACGTTTTATTTCTTTTTGTGTTTCTTTTTCTATTATTTTGAAAAGCTGAAGCTTAAAATGGATGTCTTATTAGTAGCTTTGAAAACATTCCTAGATCCTTTGGAATCCTGTTTAACTTAAAACATCTGCATTGATCTCTTCATCCCTTAGCTAGCCACTCCTTTGGTTATTCCTCATTTTAGGAGATAGAAAGCATAAATGCACCTATCTGTTATTGAGGCCTCTGAGTTCTATTGCTTCACCTTGCTTGGAATGTCTTTTAGAACCATGGTCTCACCACTCATTAAACTTGCTACCTGATTCTTGTGATTTTTTTTTTTTTTTTTTTTTTTTTTTTTTTTTTTTTAATTTCTAGGCCTTGGTTGTAGGCTAGCCTTATTTTTAGGGCTGCTCTTCATTCATTCATCCATTCAACTGATCAGTCATTGAATGTCCATTTTAAACCTAATACTATTTGACAAATTGTGGAAGATACAAAGAAGTAAAAGTCATTAGTCTAGGCTTCTGATTCTGCAAAACTCTACTGAAGCATATAAAACAAACATGCTTGAATAAGTAGGTACATAAAGGTTGAATTCTAAACTCTAGATATGCAGTAAAGTATGAGATATGCAATGGGTAACCATCGTGTAGCCATATTAGCAGGTTGCATTTGTCTTTATTCTTAAGGTTCAAAGATTTGACGGTGATGTCTGGTGCTACACAATGGTCCAGAACATTTGGATACAGCTGTGTAGCCGTTTATTGAGTTGCTGAGATATGTCTATATTTCACTTAGTAGATCTAATAATGTGCTTTGCATTTTTTTTTCTTTTTTAAGGGAAAAGAGTAACACGTAGATTTCTCTGAAAGAACATTATCCTCTTCACAAATCATTTGTCTTTTTCACTTACTATAGGTTTTGGGTTATGTGGGATTCCAGAGAACCTTATAGGAGCTTTACTAAAGACTGGAGTAAAAGGGCTGACTGCAGTCAGCAACAATGCAGGGTAAGTGTGCATTTTTAAAACAATTGGCTTGAAACAAATGACAGTTCTCTATAATATTTATACAAAGTTTAAGAATGAAATGAAAATTTTCCTCATTTTATGAGCAACATGCTCAAGTATCAAAAGATAGTTTTTAACAAGCTCAAGAGTTAGAGGTTACATTTCTTCAAATATTTTTGGTACCATTCTTCATAATCATAAGTAAAACAGACTTGCATAAATGTGTCTCTTAATCTGATGTGCTTTTATTTTTCTAAATTTCAAATATATTATTAAAGTTAAGATATGTATTTTCAAATTGAATCTTTCATTTTATAATTCAGAGATGTCCCTTTATATTTTGTTATTATAGATCATTCTGTATAGTGGAAGATTTCAAGCGGTTTGAAATATGTTTCAAGTCTTTCCTTTGGTTATACCATATTCTAGATGATATGTAAGGTTATCATTAATCATTAAAAATGTTGCTGGTCTTGGTAGAAGGAGGAGGATACGCAGCCAGCACTTAAGACAGTAGGGTCTCAATCAAAGTGGTCAACAATAAGCCATCACATTTTAATAATGGCATGCACATTAAGATATGTTATGAAGAAAAAAAAGTATTTTTATATAAAGCGATAAGTTATCAGTTTTCTTTCAACAGTGAAAGACTTGGAAGAAAAAAACTGAAAAATTAACTAAATTTGCAGTTTAGCCTAGTACCATAAATGCAATTTAGAATAAATTGTACCAATTGTTTAAGACAGGACACAGATCCTCCATTTGTGCTCATGTTTTCTTTGCTGAGTTTATTTATGCTCTTGTTTTCATCTAGAAGGTTCTCCCACCTTTTCTCTGCATATCCACATCTTTCCCATCTTTTAGGATCCAACTCAGGTTGTACATCCTCAAAGAAACCTTATCCAATTAAAGAACTTCTCTAGACTTACTGATTTTGCCCCTTTCTGGGTTCCTTTGGAGACTTCTAGCATTTCTTTGTACACTGAATTGTATTTATTCCCTGAGGTATATTACAGACTGATCTTTTGCTTAAAGTAGTTTTTTCTTCCGTACTATGCTGAGCCTGAGGCACAGAGTCACTAAGTGCTGGAACTGGATGGGTTTGTAGAGGTTATCTGTTCTAGTTCCCTCATTTAACAGAGGAAACTCATTTGTAAATAGGGAAGTGACTTGTTCATGATCACTTGATATTTCTTAAACCCGTCCCATGCCCTGTGAACTTACTTTGTACTTATTAAAAATACTTTTGACTATCAGTACTTTGTTGGGTGTTCTAGCTAGCTCAGTGCTTACAAGAAATGGTATAAATCAGTGTAAATTCTTGATGCAGAGTAAGTACTGATAACCACACAAATCTTGAACATGAAGAAGGCACTTTGCATATCCTCATTGGCAGTTGATTCTCTCAATTAGGTGGGTTTAAATCCTAGAGGCCTATGGCAACGAGGGCTTTGTTTTGGCCATTAGAGTCAGACAAATAAGGAAAACTTAGCATTGCTCTGTTGGAGAACCAAAGATAGTTTGAAATGTTGAGTAAATGGAGAGAACTTAGAAGTAATAACTTCTCTCTCATTTAGAAAAAGGCTTCTTATGGAAGGATCTGCCCACATTGGAAGTCTTTCAAAGGTCAGGACTCCTGATTGTTTTTATTTTGTTTTTAGTTATGAAAGGGACCTGTTGCCATGAGGTACCACTTACCTCCCTGGGTATGTAGCATTAACTGTTAGTCTTGATGAGATAAACTTTCCCCCTCATGATCACTTAGATGAATCAGTACTTTGATATGGATTGATTAGGAAGGTAGGAAAAATTGAAACCATGCTTTTCATTATTTTTTAAAAGACTTTGATATATGAATTACAAGCCTGTATGAGCAAAAAGTTTTACAATATACTATATATCAACCAATTCAAAAGTAAGGGAAGATTAGGTGTGTTATATTAATCACACTCATTTCCTCTTGACAAGATTATTTTATTAATTTTTTTTAAAGTTTATTCTGAGAGATAGAGAGAGGGAGGGCATGTGCACAAGCATGAGTGGAGGGAACAGAGAGACACAGACAGAGACAGAATTCCAAGCAGCCTTGTGAGATGGTGACCTGAGCCAAAATCAAGAGTGGGATGCTTGAATGAAATATGGCCCTTTGTAGCAACGTAGATGGAACTGGAGAGTGTGATGCTAAGTGAAATAAGCCATACAGAGAAAGACAGATACCATATGTTTTCACTCTTATGTGGATCCTGAGAAACTTAACAGAAACCCATAGGGGAGGGGAAGAAAAAAAAAAAAAAAGAGGTTAGAGTGGGAGAGA